>NW_026068024.1:2740582-2903220 GCF_014885135.2 Alexandromys fortis | reverse complement strand
TCTTGGTCTAGGAAGGTGGACATCCAAACTGGCTAGGCTCCCACAAAGCCAGAACATGAAGTAGGATCAAAACCCAGTGGCATTGTCCTTGGCTTCTCAGCAGCCCTCATTGTCCGCCATATTCAGAGAGTCCGGTTTTATCCCATGGTTTTTCAGTCGTAGTCCAGCTGGCCTTGGTGAGCTCCCAATAGATCAGCCCCACTGTCTCCGTGGGTGGGTGCACCCCTCGTGGTCCTGACTTCAAAAAGCATAATTTTATAATATAAGATTCTTTACAGCAATGAATAAAGATTTTTAATGCACGGGCCTCCACTGGGAAGGTGTAACTTTTCACAGTTTGAAGGAATACATGTGGATAAATTTTTTTCTGCGGAGTCATTTGCCAATGCCTATCAAAATGGGACATATTTTGACCCACGGTTAATTCCATTTAGGAGTTTACCAAAGGAAATAACCAGACAAGGATTTGATGATTTGATGGTGACCATAACTTTATTTGGGACCGTGAAAATGTGTGTCAAACAAACAGAAACCCTCAAGGTATATTCCTGCGCCATCCATGAAGCATGTGGCCTGTTAAAGGGCATTTTTATCAGCAGCAAAATGATGCAGTTATTGATCCTAAGGAGCAGTGTGAGTAATGAAGCAATTGCGAAGTAAGATGTCTATCTTGGTTTAGTTTTCACATCTTATAGGGGAAAAAATGAGCCTGAACAGATGTGTGACAAATATGGTCAATTATTATATATCAATGATGAGGGTGAGTGTTTCTTTCCCTTCCTTCCTTTCTTCCTTCCCCTCCTCTTCTTCCCCTTCGTCCTTCCCTTCTCTTTCTCCTTTCTTCTCTTTCTTTCTTTCTTTCTTTCTTCCCTTGTCTTCTGTTCTTCTCTTTCATTCTGTTCTTACATAAGATGGGTAATATTGCCTATGGTCCATGGTCCTAGAATCCCTGAGCAAGAGGGATTGGTGAGTCGGTGAGTCGAGAGGTTTTTGTTGTTGTTGTTGTTTTGTTTTTAAGTTGTTGGTTTTTTTTTTTTTTTTTGAGACAGGTTCTCCCTGACCGCTCTCAAATTCGCAGAGATCTACCAGCCTCTTCCTCCCAAATGCTGGGCTTAAAAGCATGTACCCCACCACCTGGCTTCAGAGTTACCCTTAAAGTCTGAATTCAAATGCCACTTCCCACTTAGAGCATCCTCAGCCTTGCTCAGGCTCTCTCGATATAGAACTCTGAGACTCCCTTGGGAACACAACCCACACATATTACCAAGGCCATAGGAAACAACAGAAAACAAAAAACTGCACTTCAATCAATGGGTGGAGGCATCTGAAGGTGGCACCTTAATTCAACGGCAGTAGTGAGAAGAGAAGGATGTTTCTGAGAAATAGCGTGCAATGCCAAGGGAAGAGAGCCTCTGATTCCACCCATGTTACTCTTCCTAAAGTTCCTTAGTCCATGCTACAATCACTGTCTTTATTGTACCAGGGTCCTCTCTGGACTGGAAAAACAGGTATGTAGTCCAAACCTGACATCCATGAACAAGGCCTTCTATGCTTAAAACCTTTCACCTGTAAAATGTAGGCAACTTAAGCCAGTCCCCAATAGCATGTGAGATCCAGTTTTGGGTGGATAGAAGGTTTTGGAGAGTAATGAACCCCTATAAGATGCTGAACATGCTGGCATTTAAAAGTGTTAGCGGTAGAGCTGGAAAGATGGCTCTGTGGCTAAGAACACTGGCTGCTCTTCCAGAGGATTCAAGCAGGCAAGAGATTCACAGACATGCGTGCAGGCAAAATACCCATGAGCATAAAATAAAAAGTTGTTAGTGATTATTTGTTATCATCATTAATCACTGCTCTTTAAAATAAGTTTAAGATGAGAAGGAAATTGATAAGCATCACAAAATCTAAAATCCCAAGATTGGTGGAGACTGCCACAGTAGATCTAACAGAAGACCCCAAGAAGCTTTTAAAAAGCAAATAAAAGGCAGACAGATGTTACACAACAATATATGATAAAAAAAAATATTAAACAGCTAGGATTCTGTCTTGTTGGGAAAGAGTCAAGTTGAGTGAATGTTATGTTGCTGACGTGAGCACAGATGTGTGAAAGACCAATGTCTCAGACCCGCGGACGTGGCAAAACCTTCCCCAGATGAGGCTCAGAGGCACGGGAAAGCATCCCTCTGGTCCATGTGCAGATGTTGATCATGTGTGCAAAAAATATCCACTGTAGCTGCTCTCTCTGTTTACAGCCCGGGCCTTTCAAGGGACCGCAGCTTCTCCTGTCCACTTGGTCTTAGCTTTTCTGTGCATCTGCGTGTTTGTCTTCTTTTCATTCCCTCTCTACCGGTCAGGTCGATCCCTGGAGCTCTGCTGGATGAGTCACCCTCTCAAGCTCAAAACTTGGAAACGCATTCAGTTAGATTCTCCCAATAAAAACAGCATAGGAGAACATGCATTTCCCAATACAACACCCTATAACGTTGGGATTCTTGTCTTCATCTTACAGAGGAGAGAACTGCTTTGGAATGCAAAGCACCTGTTTAAACTTGTACCCAGAAAGCAAGGATCTGGTGGAACCTTAAAGAGAACCGGTGTTCTGTGTGCAGATCTTCCTATTTAGTTAGTGTCTCCGGAGCAGCTGCCACACACTGACAAAGCAGAAGAGACAAGAGCTCCCTTCAGTGTTACACGCTGGATGGTGACAGCACAGCCCAGACATCTGACCAAGAGTGGAAAAACAGGTAGCTGAACCCTCAGTCCAGGAGTTTATCTTCATCTCTGAAATTCTCGGATCCTAGACTTGGTCAGTATCCTTATATGGTAAAGCCAGCTAGGGATCAGGGAGTCAGGAGGAATAGGATAAAGGGAGTCTGACCCGTGGCTGTCATAATAGTTTCCTGTAATATGTATGCAACTGTTTTTTTTTAAATAAAAGATTTTTTTCTCTTGTATAACTCTATTCTTTTTTGTTTGTTTTTGAGTTGTTTCTCTGCGTAACAGCTCTAGCAGTACTGAAATTGCTTTGTAGACCAGGCTGGCCTCGAACTCACAGAGATCTGCCTGTGCCCGCCTCTCGAGGACTGGGATTAAAGGCATATGCCACCACCATGCCAGACGGTATAACTCTATTCTAATAACGCATGTGTCTCACTCAGAAGACAGTATCTACATTTTTCTTTTCACTCTAGGGATACATAAACAGCATGCCCATCCCAGAAAATGTGACTCCAGGACGAAAGCTCTTCCACACACTTTGGGAGCTTCTCCTAGTATTTCCATGTAGTGCACACACTGTCCCACTGTCTGCTGGGCCCCCAACTGGGCACTTTGATTTTCACAGTGCATCCTATTCTCCTCCAACCTGCCCAGTGGCCAACAGAGGGCGGACTGTCCCTTCCCTCCAGACCTCCATCGGAGGAAAGTGCAACTTCTCTTGCTTTGGGACTGTCATCCCCCACTGCTCCAGGTTCTAAGACACTCTCCTTCCTGAACTGTGCCTTCCATGTGCTTAGCTTAGAGATGATTACTAAGAGAGATGGGTCAGACAAAATATCCAAGTGTCTTTTTTTGCGTGTAATTCTTCTCCTTTGCAACTCAAGCCTGCTCTAAGTATGGGCCCCTCCAATGGGCTGACAATCTGAGTTTAGAGGTGCTTAATCATTGTGTTATAACATGATCAACACTACATTCCAGAGAGGTACCTTGGAGCGCTGTAGAACAGATAAGGGAATATCCTTAAGCGTTCTCGAGAGTCATTAAACCATATTCCATACAAGCCCTGCTTCTTAATATTTTGAATATCTTTCAAGGCCCATGTTAAGCTGAACTAGCCTCTTTCTTTATCCTTAGTCTGGTTCCTAAGGATGACAGGATCTCTTCTATATTGGCGTTGCTTTGGTTTCTGGACACCTTATACCTTTTAGGATCCCAAGAAAGAAATGTTTTGACTGAGCTCCAGTCTCAGATAATCTGGGAAAGCCTTGGAGGTTTCTCACTTGCCACTAGCTACTGTACTCAAGAATCCCATTCACTCCTGCGACTTAATTCACATGCTGCTGGATTATTTTAAGTTAGTCCTTTCTGCATCTGTCAGTCTTCCTTACCATATTTCTATCTTCGAATCTTGTCTACCTATGAAGTCTCAGGCAGGATGAGCAGCGGCCTCCATTTTGCTGCTTGCCTATGCTCAGGTCTGTAGTGGTTCCCAGTTCTTAATATAGTGCCCAAAAGGGAAGAAAAACAAATGTACAAATGAAGAGGGAAACTTTAGACAAAGGTTAACACACCCCTTTCAAACTACAGTTCTGCCTCTTCTCTACTTCCTGACCTTGGCTTTTCCTGAGCCCAGCAGTGTTATCTGCCATGTTTTTAATAATGTCTTTATTCTTGCATTTGGACAGAAGTACAGATAACCTCTGTCGGGGTGGAAGGGATGTTATAACAAGGTTCAATGACGACAGTCTCTTGGCAAATCCCACTGTGAAGTGCTGGTGCCTCGTTGGGCAACAAGACACAAACATTTATTATGCGCTTTAATATTTGGTTTTGCTAAAAGGAAACCTAGCAGGTTGTAAATGACTTCACTCTTTACTTTTTATAGAGCTACAGGATATGAAAACCTTTGGGGATGATCTAGTTTGACCGTGTGAAATGTGCCATAAATGCCTGGATAATAGTCACCCCCAAAGCAGTTTAAGCTCCCAAGAAAAGGGGGTGCTCTCTCCCCCTTCCTAGTATTGAAGTTTCCCTCTACCCTCCTTCTTCAACAATCAGTATAATTCATGAAACATTTCCTCTCTTCAGCACAAACGTTTATAGTTCTCTGATGTCATTGGTTAGGGGAATGTTCCACTGGTGACTCTGGCTTTTTTGTTGAGGACTACCATGGTTAAACCAAAATATTCTCCACAAGTACAAATCTGTTCCACAAACAGGATTCCAAAGGCATCTTAGTCTCCTTTTGCCTTACACTGGTGCCATTAACTCTAGGTCCATTAGTCATGATGTTCCTGGTCTCTCTGGCGGCCACCTATTTGTAGCAAGACCATGTCAAGCAGCCAAGACCCCTCCACACCTGCCACAGCACCAGACTGTTTTACATAACGATCCAAATCACCTTTTTTTGTTAATGTATTTTATTTATCTTGGGGGGGGCACTAAGGAACCGACGAAAGGACTACTGGTTCTAGCCTGATCAGTGATCACAACCATCACTGGGCGAATCTTCTGTGAAATCGATTGAGGATAAGCCCTCCACGCGTGCACAGTGCCTCCACGCGTGTACAGTGCCTCCACGCGTGCACAGTGCCTCTCTTCCGTTGTTCCTTGGCTCACTACAAAGAATATTTAACCACATACCTTCTTTATTAATATGCTCAAGATAAATCTTTGAAAGAAGGCAATATGGGAGGAGGGAAAGGAAAGCCCACCTCTTTTGCTCAGGAGCTTGAAAAACAAAACGGCAGTGTCAGGTGGCATGTGAGGATGCAGAAGCTTTCGCAGTCTAGCTTCATGTCAAGACTTGTAAACCAGTACTGAGCCTTACTCCAGAGAAGGATTCAGCTCTGTTACTTTCCAGTCACCTCTCCCTTGATACAGCACCTCCGCACAGACATACAGAACGCGGATCCTTAAAATTCAACTCAAGCTACAGCCCTCCCCAACACTGTCCCAGCTCAGAATATTTGCCTAGCCCATTTAAAGCAATCAAACCCACCAGCAGTTTGGCTGGAGACATCTCGGGCTTCCCAAGACTCCATTACATAATATCTTTGACAAAGTCTATTCCCAGCTCGAGTGGAAGATGGATTCTCGTCCAGTTTGCGGAAATTCCACGCGTTCGCTTTCCTTTCCTGGGGTTCGATGCGGCCAGTGCCCAGCCTAGGCTGCAGCAATCGCTCGGGCTAGGATCCCCACCACTCTCTGGAACTCAAAAAACTAACACCCCGAGGTGCAGCCGTCCCGCCCCCACGGCGCTCCCAGGCTAGCCCTCGTGGCCCGGTGCCGGCCGGGACTAACGTTGCTACGAGTGTCTCCTATTCCTGGCCGCAGCGCGCTTACGGGGTCCGGGCCCGAGCCCGGATGACCGGCCGCAGGGGCCGGCTCGGTACGCTGGGCTGCGGAGGAAGGAGAGGGGGAGGAGGAGGAGGCGTGGAGGGAGGAAGGGCCCGGGCAGCCCCGGAGGGAGGCGAGGGGGAGGGGAGGGGGCCGGCCGGCCCGAGGGTGGGGGGGCAGCCAATGAGCAGCGCGCGGCGCGGGGAGGGCGGGGGGGGGATGAGGTAGGATGGGGGAGGGCGCAGCCGGAGCGGCGGAGGCTCCAGCCATAAACAAGCGCCCGGAGGAGCGGCGCGGGAGAGAGGCGAGCCGGGCACACGGAGCGGACGCCACGGACCTTCTGCTGTGCTACCGCGCCCACTCGGCGGCTCGGGAGGCGGGGACCGGCCGGGAGGCTGCGCTGCCGTCGTCTTGACCGGGCGTTCAGCAGCAGAGCGGAGGACCAGAGGAAGCCACCAGCCCTGCTCCAGAGCGGAGCGCAAGCCACCGCCGTCGCCGCCAGAAGTTTGGGTTGAACCGGAGCTGCCGCGAGGAAACTTTTTTTCCTCTTTTCCCCCTCCCGCCCGGGAGGAGAAGGAGAAGGAGGAGGGGAAGCCACCCGCCACCGCTGCCGCTGGCGCCAACGCTCGTGGGCTCCGGGTCGGCGCGGCCCGCAGGGGCGGCGGGGGCCTCGCCCCGCGAGGGGAGGAGCGCCCCGGGGGCCCCTAGGGGGGCACAAGGACCGCGGGCTGCGGGTGCGGCGGCGGCGGCGCGTGTGCCCCGCGCAGGGGAGGGCGCCCGCCCCGCTCCCGGCCCGGCTGCGAGGAGGAGGAGGCGGCGGCGCAGGAGGATGTACTTGGTGGCGGGGGGCAGGGGGCTGGCCGGCTGCGGGCACCTCTCGGTCTCGCTGCTGGGGCTGCTGCTGCTGCTGACGCGCTCAGGCACCCGGGCGCTGGTCTGCCTGCCCTGTGACGAGTCCAAGTGCGAGGAGCCTCGGAACTGCCCGGGGAGCATCGTGCAGGGCGTCTGCGGCTGCTGCTACATGTGCGCCCGCCAGAGGAACGAGAGCTGCGGTGGAGCCTATGGGCTCCATGGAGCCTGCGACCGGGGGCTGCGCTGTGTCATCCGCCCCCCGCTCAACGGCGACTCCATCACCGAGTACGAAGTGGGCGTCTGCGAAGGTACGGCCGCCCTGCCGCGCGCCCCCTCCCATCTGGCCCGCGCAGAACAAAGTTTGCCTGATACTTTTCCCAGAGGAGAGAGGGTTGCTGGGGAGGAGGGACCGTCGCTGTCCCCGGGAGGTTGCCCTAGATGCCTGCCCAGCGGCGGGCGAGGTTGGGTTTCGTGGGTGAGCTCCCCTCAACCCCGCATAGACACGCACACGTGCAGTGATCTGGTCTTACACTGGGTGGCCCTTCCACGCCCTGGGCCGGGGTGCAGCGTTCGGGGGACACTGCGGAGGCTGGCACACGCGAGCCCCTCGGGGAGTCCGCCCCTGCCACCCTGCCCGCATAGCGCAGTGTGGCACCCAGGGTTGTATGCAGTCGGCGCAGCCGGCTTCCGATAGCGGAGTAGACCTGTGCTCCAGCTTAACACTCCCCGTGTGACTCTTTCTATTTTTTTCTTTGCGCTCTTCCTTCACCTCCTTCCTCCTCCTTCGCGTAATAAATCAATTTCAGCTCCGGAATATGTCAGCCCAGGCGAAGTTACACATGGTGGTTACTCATTTATTTGCGTATTGGAAACGGTCAAAGGCTTACTCTTCTGGTCGGCAAAAGGGGGTGGGGTGGGGGCTGCATCTGGATTGAAAAGTTATGGCTCACTACAAGAGGTTTCCTTTCAAGATCCAGCATCCGCGTGTTTCCTGAGCTGGTGCTGATGTCTTTTTGTTTGTTTGACAGCAGAGTCTGCTCTATTGGCTTCGCCGTGGTGCATTGTGTAACGCGGTGTGGAGATGTGCTGGGCGTTGATAGTGGAGCCTCCGAGGCTGGAAATTAGTGGGCCTCCAAACGCGTGTGGCTCTACTTCTGCCTCAGGGTGCCTGGTGTGTTTGAGGTCTAAAGAGATGTAATCAGTTCTTTTATTTTGCTAATGGACTGGATTGTCCAGTACTAGTAGGATCCTTTGCTTACTTAGAGCTCAGACTTTGGGGGGGGGGGCCACGACGTTGTTCCTGGTATTCTATGAGTGAGCAGGGGTCAGCAATCTTTCTGGGGTAGTGGCTAGGGAGAACAGCTGCCCGCTGCCTTTCCACGTTGTCAGCCAGCCCCTGGGACACTGGTTTATCCTGAAGCATCCGTGTGTGTGTGTGTGTGTGTGTGTGCGCGCGCGCGCTTGTTGTGCTGGGCTACTGAAAAGGAGATGACAACCTTAGGGACAAAAGTGGGTGTATTAAAAGGCTTGGGTGCTGCGATAACTCTTTAAACACGCACGCGCGTTTATTTTTACCCATGGTTTTAAGGTATAGGACAGTTAGTGGAAAATCGGGAAGGCCTTCCTGATTTGGAAGCTAGTGGGCAGTAATGAGTGAAGGGCTGTGTTCCTTTTGGATAGTGCCCTCATTTTCCTGACACCCAGAAATGACCCTCCTGGTGTCCTTTTACAACGTGGGTTTGTTTCTCAGCTCAGGGAAAATGGTCATCAGACAGACTGATAGAATTTCATGTTTTGACTTTAGGCATTCTGAATGACTTAGACTAAAAGGTGCTAGGTGCTTCTCTGAACCCTGCCGCGTGGAGTGCATCACTTGACCCAGCCTCCGGCTGAAATGTAAAGGAGGAGGAGCCTGATTAAATTCAGTGGAAACTGCAGGGCAGTGAGAAGGACTTTGGAAGGCTCAGGAGAGTGTGACCCTTGTTTGTTTTTTCATGTGTTTCTGGTGGAGGAAATGCTTGGGGGAGCATTGACAGTAATCAAGTGTTTTGGAACAACACCCCAAGTCACAGTAAGGAATGATTTTGGCAGTTTGTTGGGGAGCCTGTCATTCCTCTGAAATGATCCATCCCGCATGCCTGCCTTACCCCTGGTAACACCAGGTGCAATGACTGTTGGCCTTGAAAATGCTTGGAAGGGTTTCTTGACGTGATTGTATTTCAATTAGTGTTCTCTGGAAAGACATTTCATTTAGCAGGCCTGTTTGTAGCTGAATGCTGTGGGTGCATCCCAACCCCCCTCCCTCCCACCCTCCCCCTTTTCCTTTCATGCTTTCTTCCCTTTTTCCTTCCTTCACTACAAGCAGAAGCCAAATAGAATCTTAAACCCGTGAAACCAAGGTAAAAGAGACAGTGTTTTCTGGCATGATGTAATGGCTAGATTTAGAGAGGCCTTTTCAACCGTGTGTCTAAAATTTTAGAATTTTTCACATCAATATAAAATGTATGGAACACATAAGTTAACTGAGGAACCTATTTTCCCTTTTTTTTTTCAGGACTAGAGGACTCTTTCCAAGTCACTAATTATCTAGGAGGTGCTCCCACCCCCACTTTTATTTTTTATTTTTTTTCTGTAACTTTGCATAAAATTTCTCAATGGCCGGTGGTTCCCTCAGTTTCCATTTTTATTCAGAAATTCATGTGTTTTTATCATAACTCACATGAATAGGAATGGCTTTTATTCATGTTCAAAGTCTCATGGACCGCATTTTTTGCACTAAAATGACCCCTACTGGTTGTATCTGTTAATGAAAAATCTTTCGAAAGCTTATTTAGTTGGCTAGCCTGAGAAAATATATTTCATGCTATAAAAATATGACTAATCAACCTGCTTTCGAAGACGTGGCTTAAGTATGAATTTTTATTACTGCTTGTCAGCTTGCAGAAATTTTTGTTATTCCCACAGTGACTTTGCTGGGGGCAGGGGAGAGTTATGTTTGTAAGCACAGTTCACCAAGAATGTTTTGGATCGGTGGCCAGAATGAACCCTTTTACAGATGTGGCTCACTGTTTCAGGCTGTTATGGCACACTGACCCTTAAAAATACATGACCAGTCCTAACCATAAGAAGAACCCCAAAGAAAAAGATTCATTTCTGAAAGACGACGAATTAAGACCTGTGAATCAAGTGACATATACCCTGAGGTTTCTTCTCTGCACTGAGACTGGTATTAAATAAATCCCGAATTAGTGACCTTGCACATTTGAAAGCTGGATGAAAGAAAATGGAGCCAGGTACCCAAAGTTTTCTCCCAGTCTTAACTAGTGCCTTCTGGTGTGTAGGAGGAAGTCATTTCTTTTCCCATTGGTGTTCCTGATACAGAATCCTAGCTGGACTGTTCTTGGGCAGGCGTCTGTCTCCGGGAAAATCACCTACAATCCAAAGACACAAGTTGGGCTTCTAAACCTCTGGATGGGAGATCTTTTTAAGGGACCTGAACTTTAAGATCTCATAAAGTGAGATTATGCAGAGAGATCATTTTGATGGGACACTGAGAAATTTGGAACTAAGGGAAGGAGGCTTTATACTTTATGCTTCACTGATGGTGGGGCAAGGCGAAGAAGCAGGGCCAGCCCTTTGTCTTAGGGAGATGAAGAGGAAGCTGTTAGGTTGAGCTTGGCGTCGCGTGGACAGATTGCTTAGGAATGGAGTGGACACCACCGTAGAGCTTTGCCCTGAAGACGGTGCCGCCTTAGTCAGGTGTCCATGACTGCAGATGGGCACCACCGTTTTCTGAAGCTTGCACGCTGTGGCCCCAGCCTATACAGAGCTGGATGCTTCACTGTTTTCAAAACTAGTGCCGATTAGTACCGCTATCATAACTCCGTTTTCCCGGTTACTTTAGCTTCCACTCCGCCACGCTCCACACTGAGGCAGGAAGAATGTAATATTGTGTGGTGGGAACTTAAAGCAAAGAGCAAGGTTTTGTGCTCTGAACTGTTCTTGTGCTGTTCCAGTTTTTTTTTTACTTGTCCCCTGGGACAGTCAGTAGCCTCTGATGCCTGCGTGGAGAGCGTGGGGGATGTGAGGGGAGGCCTAAGAGAGCAGTTGCCCAGGACCAGGCAGACATACCAAAATGTTTGGCTGGTCCTGAGGCACACGGACACTGCCCTTTTTACTCCCAGAGAGGATGGGAAGTTGAGAGTATAGGTTTTTCCTAATGAAGTCAAAGAGAGGCGGGTCAAAGTTAATGCTTCTATACTGAAGTTAGAGCAACTTGTCAAAGCCAGGGTTCCAGACTGTTGTTTGTCAGCAAAGCATGGGTTTCATTTTCTACCTCAGAAGTCATTAGGAAAGGCAAGTAGAGAGCGTGCAAAATATGTATGGGAAGAGAAACCAATTCGAGTAAACAAGGAAGCAATTAATTCCTCCTCAGAGTAAATATTGACCAAACCCACAGGACCAACTCTTCACTGTACGTACACAAATGACAGGACAGAAATGACCTTCATTTTGACTGCCAGGCTTATAGAAGTCTCCCTGTGGTTAAGGAGCCCGGTCACATAAAACACTTGGCAGAGAACAAATGAGTTGCATACCATAGAGCAGAAAGGCAAAACCAGCAGGAATGGAGATAATTTGCTGCTGGTAATACGTGGTTAACAGTAAACCAGGGAACCCTGCAAGCAGTGTGTCGGGGGTCCGTTCGTAAGCAGAAGTCACGTTCATTTATAGAACATCTTAGTGTGTCTGTGTGTGTGAGTGTGTGTGTCTGTGAGAGAGTTTGTGTGTGAGTGTGTGTGTGTGTGTGTGTTAGAGTGAGTGTGTATACAGAGTGCCACAGTGTGTGCTTGTATGGATGTCAGAGGACATTTGGGAGTTGGTTCTCTCCTACTCCCCTGTGGGTGCTGGGGATTGAACTCAGGGTGTCAGGCTTGGCAGCAAGCGCCTTTACCAGTTGAGCAACCACCTGCCCCGGACAGCTTCGTTCATGAAGAAAAGTGAACAACCACCAAACTCTGGATATTACGGGCATTTATAGGAGCTATTGGGAGATTTGGTACAGGTTTCTGTTCTCCATGGTTCAGTTCCTATCCAGGGGACATGGGGAGGTGTCTGGGAGATGCAGGGTGCAGGCACTATGAAGATTCAGATAAGATGATGACCCCAGAAAGTAGGTGGACTAAAGGCTAAGGGATGAGAAAAGGAGAAAAAAAAAACATTGAATTCATCTTAGCACAACAACTATATCATCCTTTGAAGAATGATCCAAAACACATTCCAGAGATTAATTGTGAAATTCCTGAAAAATGTGGGTGTGTTTAACTCAGGAAATGGTGCCAGAGATGACAACGAAGCCTTCAGCTGTAAACGAGGCGGGGTGGGAGGTGGTGAAATGCGTGGAAGGTAGACATGTTTGGCAAAGCCAGGCACGTTGTTACGGTTGTTGCCCCATGTTCCAGATGGTACATTTCGTGTAAGGATTTTGGAGACATCTCAGTCTAGGCTGTTTCATTCTTAGAGGAAGGCGTGGTCGAGTAGCAAGATTCCTGTCGTCTTCGAGGTCTAATTCTCCAAAGCATCGTTTTTCAAAGACCAGCCTCACTTTGGCCCTGAAATCAATCACTCGTTCATCGATTTTTTTCTTCCCCCCCACTGCTGTCTACAGGAGTAGAAGGAAGCCAGGGAGCCTGGGGATCCTTCAGGGATAGGCTCCAGTCTGTACTTCAGTTCTCAACCTGTGGGTCACAACCCCTCTGGATATCTCCTATCAGCTATCTGGCATATCAGGTATTTACATTATGATTCATGACAGCAAGATTACAGTTATAAAGTAGCAAGGAAAATAATTTTATGGTTGAGGGTCTGCACCACACGAGCTGTATTAAAGGGTCTGAGCATGAGGAGGGTGGAGAACCACTGCTGTGTGCTCCTTTAGTCAAGATAAGACAGACCTCCCTCCACCCAGAAAAGGTGGCTGGAGCCATATAAGTTCAAATCAAGTAAAGGTGGGGTTTGATTCTGTAGTCTCGCTTGCTGGGCTTATGGGTTAGATTTGTTACTATAAGAATCAGAGGTTCTGAAGTGGTAGCCTTCCTGGTCTCTTTCGAGCCCCTGCAATAAGGTGTCGGAGTGTTTCCAACACTTGAGAAGGAGCCTGCATTTTTACTACTACTCGAGCTGTGGTTCACGATGGTAGGTTTCCTTTTGTGGGTTTTTTCTTTGTTCTGTCTTACGCTAAGCCTGCACCAGAATGTGGGCAGTGAAGTGGGTGGAATCTCCCTCTTTACCTGGTCCCACTCTCCTGCCATTGGCCTGGTCAGATCTGAGACCGTTCTCCATCGATGGACAGCGGCATGCCAAACTACACCTGTTTATGGATGCCCTCGGGGTAAACGCAGAACTCTGAAGTGTCTGTTTGGGGCCCACATGGATGAAAAAAGTATTTTTTTTAAAGGATTCTGTTTTTCTTTGTTTGTTTCAAAGTGAACACATTTCAAGTCCCTATCTCCCCACCCCAGCCCCCATTTTATTCTGAAGGCAAGAAATGCCTTTGTTGTAGTCGATGAACGTGAAGGTCAGGAACGTGGTAGCCTGTGTGGAATCCTCTCCTGAGCCTGTGTTTTCGGGGTTAATCATAGGGTTGTCCTAAGAACTCCCCTCAGTCCCCAGGAAACACCAGGGCGGAAAACAGCTGACATCCAGCAAGGCTTCCCTTCTCAGCTCATGCAAGTCTAGCATGACCTGGGCTCATTTCCTCCCTCCACCTAACCTTCTGGTTCCTCAGTGCCTGCTGGGAGTAAGAGGGTGGGATTTTTACAGTAGGTTCAAGTTCTTTCGCCTCCTGCCATCCCCCAGCAGCTCCAGTGCAGCCAGATAAACTTGAGACCAGCTGGTTGTGCCACCTCTAAATAATGACTACAGAGTTTGTATATTTTGTGTAAATAGGAAATCTAAAATTCTTTGTGTTGCCTCGTTGGAATTGTATATTTAGCTCTTTTTTTTTTCTTTCCCTGTGGGCTAGTATTTCATCTGGGGAGGTGGGGGGAGGGGCAAGCACCCTCTAATCAGTAATGTACATTTTCTTTTATGTTATATTCTGAAAGATTTTGCAGATAGTTCCTCAAGTGTGTGTGGGGGGGGGGGTGAGATAGTTCCTCAAGTGTGTGTGTGGGGGGTGAGGGGCAGGTGTCACTCTGGTGGTTAGCATAGCCTTGAACTAAGGAGATGATTTATGTAGGCACAGCTCACCACCCCCTCACTCATCACCTTGCTAACTCTAGGCCCACCTGCTGCTGTGCTTGATACAAACCTCAAAGACAGAAGTGTAAGCAGCCCATTCCTTTCTAGAATAACCACTTTCCCCTCTTTCTGGGTCTGTCGTTTCCCTATTAAGTTAGGGAGCTCCGGCTAGCCAGAAAAACATCTGTCCACAAATTGTTTAACGGGCATCTGCTGTGGCTCTGGTTTCTGCATTATAAAATCCTGATACCCTTTTCTGTAAAAACTAGGCTTCTGGAGGTTTAACAGCCCACGGTCACCTGGGAGCTTATTAAAAATGCAGCTTTGGTGACGAGAGATTATAGCTTGGTGGCAGGGCACATGTCGAGCATGTGCATGGCCCTGACCCCCACACCTAAGCAAACAGCAGACTCTGATTCAGGAATCCTGGGGTGGACCCTGGTGGTTGTCACTCTCCTGTGGGGACTGTAGGGTTAGTTCTAGGATCGTTCCCAGTACACAGCTTTTGTAGCGTGAAGTTGATGTCTAAGGGTATCTGAAAACCGTCACCTGCTAAGACAATTTATTTCAATCACAGTAAATAAGAGAGGGCCCCTGTTGCCGTAGAGGTCATGGTTTAATGATGGATAGGGAGGCCTGGGGCTGTTCATTGCTCGGGGCAGTCCTAGACAGGGAAACCTGAGCTAGGGATG
Source organism: Alexandromys fortis (assembly GCF_014885135.2). Classification (NCBI taxonomy): domain Eukaryota; kingdom Metazoa; phylum Chordata; class Mammalia; order Rodentia; family Cricetidae; genus Alexandromys; species Alexandromys fortis. The sequence continues at coordinate 2,888,377 of NW_026068024.1, read as the reverse complement.
TACTGAGCACACCAGAGCAGGTGAGAGGCCTCTAACTTGTCCTCTGACCGCCAGGATCGGATGGTTCAGCCCCACCCAGGAGTGTCTTCTCTTTCTTTTAGCTCATTCTTGTCCACCACCACCACCAACACCACCACCGCCACCACCACCAAAAGTAGGTCTTGAGCCTAGGTACAACCAATGTTTATATCTTGACTCAATTTTTAATTGCAAGACCAACCATGACTAGTGTTCCATGGCTTTGGTTATCTCATGGAAACCTGGAGTGCCGTGAGCTTCCATCAGGTAATTGCAGTGAAGATTACCAATAACAAATGTGAATATATACTGTAGGATATTGCGCAGATAGGAGTGTTTTAAGATTATATGCTTACACTTAAGTACTAAATACCGCCCGTGGTAGATTTTTTTTTAAAAAAAAATAACTAACAGTAATTCTAATTTGCATCCTTTCTTATTTTCATCATTGTTGGCTTTCCCTGCGTGTAAATTCAGAAGCCCGGTTTGTGGCTATACTCACACCTCCTCCACACATACTCTTTGCACGGGAGGCTGAGGATGGCGAGTCTGCTCTCAGATGTTTGCCCCAGAGAAAATGACTCTGTAGTCCAGAGAACAAGGTGTTCCTTGGCTTGGCCTAGGGTAACCCTAATTTCTAGGCCCCGTGGAGTTTGGTGGAATGTGAACGTCTGCTTCGCTCTGTGCTTTGAATCCTTACTTTGAAAGAAGTTTTCAAACTCATATCTTTTAAAAGGTCACAAGGTAGGAGGTGTTGTCTCAAGACCCAGGGCCAGGTCTCTGCCTTGCATGTGGTGTCCTTTGAGGAGAGTGAGCACCTCAGGGTTACCACAGATCGGCCTGCTGGGGCTATGGAGAGTATGTCACAAGGGAAGGGGCAGGCATTCCACGATTAAAATACCTGACACACAATGTAGGTGTGGTCCCACAATATGGCAGTTGTTAACTGTGTGTCCTTCCTTCTTGCCTAGAAATGAGTGCCATTTAGTAGATAAATAAACATTAGCTCAGGGTTCCCGCGACGAATACTTCCTATTGGCTGTTGTGGAGCAAGGAGGAAGAACCTAATGGCGGTAAACTCCTCAGATCAGTAATTTAGAGTTGAATCCTGTGGACACCAAACTTCATAATATAGCAGAAACTGGAATTCTTTTCCCCAGACACTCTGTTAGCACCCTTCATGGAGATGCCCTCTGTCTTTTTATAAGTATTCGAGCATGTAACCTGTAATCAAAAGGAGAAGAAAAAAGATCCTACAGAACATCGGGGTTTTCTTCCCTGTCAGTGCTAGTCACACCCAAGTATAACATTCTGATTGGAAACATTCCGAAAACACTTACCTTACGAGTATGGAAGAAAGGAAATGAAGGGGCTGGAGAGACGACACAGTGGTTAAGAGCACTGGCTGTTCTTCCAGAGGACCTGCCTTTGATTCCCAGCACCCACATAGTGGCTCACAGCTGTCTTGTAATTCCAGTTTCAGGGTTCTCAGTGGGCACCAGGCATGCCTTTATATGTACAGACAAAACACCCATAAATGAAGGAAATTAAGGGCTGCCTCTATCTTAAGAGTGTCATTAGTTTTATTTCTAATTCCTGAGGATTTGACATTAACTTTTGACTACTCTAAAAGTTAGTGAACTAAGCCCTTAGCAACCAGCTATCCCGAATGGGGTTTTGTTTGTTTGCTTCTGATTTTTTCTTTCTGGCTGTAAGCTGTGAATAGAGACTGTGTCTGTCTTGTTTAGCATTTCAAAACAAAATTCATAAACAAACATCTCAGATTCAAGACAGAAAGGAATTTCTGGCAGGGCAGGATGAAACCTGAGCTGGCAGAGTCCCACTTCCTGGAGGGAACTTACCCAGCTTCATGTCCAAAGGCCATAGAAAAAAAAAAAGGGTTTCCAGTTGTGTTTAAACCAAAGATGTCTAGATGCTGAAGGATTGTGACATCTCTCTGAGATTCCAGAAGACCTGTCAGAAAGAGGCGAATCTGCCTGGAGGATGTTCCACCTGAACCAGATAGTAGCAAGAACTATTTAGTGTCCCCCCCCCCCCGCCCCTTAGCCTCTTTGTTTGTCAAAAATAAGGACCCAGGGCTCCATCCCCCAGAATGGGAGTTTATCATTCTGCATACCTAGCATGAAGCTTATGTCTCGTTTCACCTGCTCTTGGGAGATTGTTTGTTTGAAGGTATGAACCAGGTGAGGTAAAGGGGTGGGGTTTCAGACCATCCTGTCTCTGCAAATCAGTGTAGAAGGATCTCTCCATGAGTTGAGTGGGGATGCTGTATGCTTTTTAAGAACCCAAGCTGGTATATTTTCTGGAAGGTTTTAGGAACATTCTTACCACTACCTATGACTTAAAATGAAGGGCCTAATGACCCGTCTTTTAATCGCTGTGTGAATGTACTTGTTTATGTCCTGGCTTGTTTCAGAACGGTTTTGAGGCTCTTCCCAGGGGTAGATATCACCAGATTCTTACGTATGAGAGCAGGGTACTAAAGGAGAAAAAAAAAATCGTCATGGCTTCTGGATCCTTCTTCATCACCCAAACAGCTCCGTGACTTAAAGCCCTGTAACTACGCAGTGCTTCACTTTGTCTTCATTTGTCACAAGGAAATTAGGCAGTTCCCTGTCCGAAAGCAGGGGGATGAAATCAGATGGGTTCCCAAGGCTGTTCTTTGGTCACAAGATCTGAGCTTTTATGACCCAGAAGTGCTGGCCAAGGATCAGGTATTAGCTCGTGTTTACAGAGGGAAAGAAGAGTAGAGGCCATCCACCTGATGCCCAGCCAGGTGCTGGAAACTGGAGGCTCAGCAGGAAAACTCCAAGAAGTCTGCTCTGGCTGTATCTCTTGGGGCACATCGGATGACAGCAAAAGCATCATTATAGGGGCATTAGTGACGTCCGTGAGATGCCTGCAATCTGTCCCTGTTACCCGTGTTCTAATCGTCACCACCCAGGTCTACACTGGCCTGCTGCTTTCATTCTTTCTTCGTTTCTCATTTGCTCTGTTAATTATTACAGTTATGCTGGGCCCAGGGTAGGTAGGTGACATACCTCAGAGGGAGAAGCTTGGGCAAAGACAGGTCAAAACTCGCCCGATTCACATGCTCCTTTCTGCCTCTGACATTGGGGAGAGCTGAGTAATTGCTGCTCTTCCTAAAGACTGCAGGCAGCAGCCAGATTCCCCGCATTCTTCTACCTTCGCCGCTGTTTTCACTTGCCAGGGAGTTTCCTCAAGGAGCCAATGAATTTAAAGAAACATAACTGCCAGGGCACAAAAGTGTGTCTGGGGGGGGGGGGCTGCCCAAGGTACCTCAAGTTAGAAGGATGCAGTGATACTGCCAGGACCAAACCCCCGGCTGTACTGACTACTGACTGAGCCTTTTGGTCTCTCTGTGATGCAATACATCTTCATTTAACCTGTTTTCAAAGTACAGGCCAGTGCTGAAGCTTGGGAAGGTGCCTCTAGGAGTTTCTAGAAACTTCCACCTTCCTTTTCATATTCTACCGAAGGCTTGGGAGCATGAGCCCATAACCCTCCGACTCAGTGAATATATTCTAGAGATTGGGACCCCTCGTCGTTTCCTCCAGCAGATATATCTGTCACCTTTCTTTGTCTGCATGCTGTTCCACATTTACAAGGACAGTCTTCCAGAATGACACCGAATGGTTTAATTCCAGTCAGTATTTATTCATTGATAAGTCTGCCGAATGTTGTATACTCCCAGATGATAGCATACAACGTGAAAAATCATTATGACATGGTTTTCCGGATTCTGGGTTTAATACCCCAAGTCACTGATTCCTACCAATAAGGACTTACTTTTTAATTTTCTGTAGTAATTTGCTTTTTACACCATCCCTGCATAGACCTTTCTTCCTATCTGTGAAACTCTTATCCAGCTTACTATGGACTGAGTGGACATTGTATATTGTACCTGCATTTGTTTCTTCATTTCCAGACGATGGTATCGAACGTTATATCCTGTTCCAGACCTTGTTTTCTCTCTTCTTGTCTAGCTTGCTAGATAATAGCTAGTAGCCATGAAAATAGCCATTCAGATGTGGGTGGTGTTCACTTGCCAACTCAAGCTTTTGCCTGAGATGGGTTTCCCTGCATTCTTCCGTGGTGTATAAATAGGTCTTTATTTGGGTTTCTTCCTGCTTGATTGGGACATCTAGCGGGAGAACTTTGAGTGCATGAAGTTCTGGCTCCCAAAACTCTGTCTCAGAAGCAACCAGAAAGAATGTTACGTGTGTGTTGCAGTGAGTGCATGTTGGGAAACCCAGAGGATACCCAGGGGGCCCATTCTCCACATTGCCCACCCTGGTGGTTGATCCTCCTTCTCTAGAAGCTCCGTGTCCCATGCCAAAACCTCATGCAAACTGGAGGGCAAGTGCCTTAGAAGCCTATGGGAAAATGCTTCCCACTTACCTGCCTGTTCTCCCCAGCATGGTTGCTTTCAGCTCTCTGGCTGTTGGTAGCCTCGCTATTCCCAGAAGTCAGTGCCAAGCGACCCATCATCCTCTCTGAGGACTTCTTCCAGCATGTCTGCACGAACAGCTAGAGGATTCTGTGAAAGTCTTCACGGGAGCCCAGAACTTCAGATTCCTTTGGTGCTGTGGCATGTAATAACAAGAAACAAAAAAGTGATAAAAGTTTGTAAAACACAGATTTTTTACGAGGCTGTAGTTAACCTTCTGGCCTGAAAAGAAATGCTCAGGACCGAAAGATGTTTCTGTGGCATCAGCAATCGGGATTCTGAGTGGTGCATTCCCAGAAGCATCCTTGAGGGAGACAGCTGTTATCCCTCCTTTGCAGTTTATCGTTAACTTAGAAGTTGGATGTGTGCCTGTGTACGTGCTGTCAGTTACTGAGGTTACAACACGGATACTCCATGTTACTGGTGGTATGCTGAAAACAACACTGGATTAGCACGCTAAGGTCGTTGCCTCTCTGGAGACCAGCAAACCAAAGGGGCTGCCTCCAGAAGATTGTACATTGCTTTATTATACTGTATGTGCATGTGTTTGCTTGGGTGTGTGCGCATGCGTGTGTATGCAGGTGTTTGTGTGTGGATGTGTTTATGCGTGTGTGTATGTGCAGGTGTGTATATGCATGGATGTATGGGTGTATGCGCACGTGTGTGGATGTGTGTGTACATGTGTATGTATGTATGCATGGGGGGGGGGTTCGTGGTTGATATTGGATATCTTAGTTGCTCTCTGTCTTATTTTTTGAAACTGAGTCTTTCACTGAGCCTGAAGCTCACTGATTTGATCAGACTAGCTGGCCGGTGAGCTGCATCTCACTGTCTCCATCCCACCCTGCTGGGGGTTTAGATGACCCATGCCTAGCCTCTGCACAAGGGTGGGTGATGTGAACCCAGGTTCTTATGCTTGTGTGACAGGTGCTCTACTGATTGAACCATCTCCCCAGCCCTGTTTTATCTATTAAATTTGAACATAGGCTCTAACGGAAGGCTTTCGAACTGCCTGTTTAATTGGAATATCGATGAGGAGCAAGTGGCGCTTAGGAATACTGACATTTATTTCTTGGTGATTGAGACAAGCTTTAATGTGTCCAGAGCAGTGAAGGACGCTTTAAAACCGGCTAACATTAAACATAGTTTTTGACCTTATAAAGGAATTTTAGATGTGCGAGCCAAAAGCAAACCTAGGAATCTAGGGTGAGAAATGGAAGACGTCTGTAGGGAAATAAACAAAATACAAGAAGCCAAAGGTGCTTTTTTGTTGGAAAGAGATCCTGTTATTTTCAAAGACTGAGCTGGGAAAAGGTGAGCCCTCGGCAGCCAAGTTTATTGATGCTCTGTTCAGAATACATTAGACACTTAGAAAGACCGAGGAGAGAGAAAAGGCTCTGCCAGCAGAGGCCTGGAAAACTTAAGGGAGATAAAGTATTTACAAGTTTTAATAGCATAAAACACATCCAAGAGAAATACATAATTGCAGCTGCGTTTGGCAATGAAAATAGCCCGTGCATTCTACTTTTTAAATTGTCTGTGAATATGTAAGCTTTTGCCCTGGGGTAAGAAATACTTGGGTGATAATGTTTCTTCAGCGAACAGAAAAGTAGAAGGTATTAGGAAGTAAAAAGAAAGAGGAGGAGTAAGGAGGAATAGTCAACCTTTTTACTCTGGAGGGGGTGTATTTTATATGTGTAATCATTACAATTGTTTCTAATCTTAGTGTAATAAGCATTTAACTTCCCATGGGGCTGTGATAGTTTGCATATTATTACTGAAAGCCCACAGGTAAGGGAAAATTAAGACTGCTAAATTAAAAGGCCTGGCTGTCTTGCTCCTAATGTCTTGGGTTTTCCAACCTGATTTTAACCTTGGGCCGAGACCCTTGGAAGAAAATCAGAAACTTGGAAATGTGCTCAATACATTTGTCATCCTGCGCTACCAGATCTAGCAGCGAGGCCAGGAACTGGAAACTGGGTGTGGTGTTGGCTTTCAGAGCCTCTAAAGTCTCTGCAGCCTTTCTGATGTGTTCCCATCCTCAGGCCCGGACTCTAGGCTGCTTTCTTTGTGAAGCCTTCCTGCCCTGCCCAGGAAAAAGTAATGCCATCCCCTACCCCTGGGTGCCCAGAAATAGCACTTTCCCCTTCCCTTCTTCTAGGCCTTTCAGACTGTGTTAGAGTTCACATTTCTGCCTTCCTCCCTGCCTGGTTGTGATCTACTTCAGTGCCAGGATTGTGTGTTATTCTGGCACTTGGCACACAGGAAGAACTCAATGAGCATTTGTTGACTAAATCTAGACTCAAGGTCATCCAAGATGTTAGACAAAAACTTTTCCGTCTCAGTCATTTGGTTTGTATTGTGGAAACTGAAACATGAGGTACTTACCTGGACTCACCACCCCCTACACCCCCATCCACCGCCGGTAAAAAAAAAAAATCCTGTCAATCCCAGAGGATGCACATGTTGGTTTTAGCTGTGTCCACCTCAACAAGTCTTAGGTTTTTGGTGGCGTTCCCACAATGGGTTGAATGCAGCTATATTTAACAAGTATCTTAAAGCATTTTTAAATTTATTCATCAGGACTTGTCTCTCCCGTTTGTCATCAGTGTCCCCTTTCATGTGCAGCCCCCTCACCTCCTTGTGAGAATTGTCCTTTAGGAAGTGCCTGCTGCTAGCCTTTTCCTGAAGGCCAGGGAGTCTGGTGCACTGAGCAGGTAGGGCGATTAGCTGCTGATAAACTTCTGAGAAAGGATTATGGGCAGCTTCGTGACCACACGTCAGATGGTCGCTCAGGAACCACTTGTCAGTAACATAGACTTCTGGAGCCTCAGCACATCCAAAATGGTGCCAGCTCACTGGGAGGGACTTGAGTTCAACCAGGATGCCTTGGATGTGTGGAGTCTGTGCTAAGTGCAGTGAATTGGGCTGCTTGCTCACCCTCTCAGGTGATCTCCCGGTCCTGAGGAATTTAGGTTCCTCTGGGGAAGAAAACCCTAAACCAACGTCAGGAGGGTGGAGGTGTGACTGGATAATGAAAATGCCTCCCAGTGTCTTTCAGCAGGAAGTCCACAGGAATGCGGCAGGAGGAATTTGGGGAAGTACAATCCCCTTTGGATTTACTCCAAACCCTGTAATTTTAGGGACTGAGGAATCTTTGATGATTAGTAGCCAGGAGCCCCAACTTGTTGTATTTAGTGGCGGGGAGCTGCTTTTCCTTCAACACTAGCCGTGAACTTTTTGTTTGTTTGTTTTCCTAAAGGTCTTACAGTGATTTACAAACTAAGGCAAATTGACATTGGATACTTCAGGGAACAGGCGCAAATTAGACTAAGCCCCTCTCTCTGCTGCCAGGGAAGATTTGAACAAGATAAAGTGCAGGGGTCAAGTCACAGACACCTATAGACTCACTCTGACAGGTGTGTGGTCCAGCCAGTGCTGGGACCAAACCCAGGCAGGGCGTTGGGCACAAACCACCCCCTCCCATGTTGTTTAATCATTGAAGCAAACATGCCTGGGGAGTCGCGTTGATTTTGATGTCCGTGCTACCGCAATCTGTCATTCGCACATTTTGGAGGCTCATCCCATACCCAGCTGTAATTGTTGATATGCTCCTATTACAGTTGGTGGGTTTCCCCGTCACCCAGTTCAGGTTTTCTTATTGATCACGCCTTACTGTTATTAAAGATTTTTGGAACTGGAAAGGGGATGTTGGAACAGATGGCTAAGTTACTTGGAATGTCCATAGTCCATAGTTGGCAGTGAAAAGTGGAGACGTCTAAGTTAAGAACTCTGGTGGTTTCCTGATCTGTTAGCTCTCTAGAAATTATCGGAGGCTTAAATACAAGTGAGCCTCTAGACCTCAGGGCCGGGTTTCCCTCTTTACATGCTGTTTTTTTTTTTGTTTGTTTGTTTTGTTTTGTTTTTAAGATCTTTCTCAGCAGGTGACACTTTTGATTTGATGACAAACAGTGCCCCTCTGAGGTCTGTGTTCTTAAGCCTGTGATTCCTCTAGTTAATTCAGAGGGCGGGTGAACCCTAAGCCTGCTTGCTTGCTGCTGCAGCAGTACACCCTTATCCTTGGACTTCAGCAGAATAAATGAATGGAGGTTGAGGATTGGGAAGCATACTTGAAGGAGGGCGTGCCCATCCGACTGTAAGCCAAAGCAAACAGTCCTTGTAACAGAAAGACTCCTGGGAGGAGAGGACTGGAGAAGTGAGTGTGAACTCTAACAAGAAAGTCCCATTTCAGTCACACGGGTAGCTATACTCTCCCAGTCTTGAAGAGAACCCCTCAAAGCTATTGGGGGGGGAGATCATTGTTTGAACTGGCTTTTGGCTGGCTTATCATGCCTACATTTGAACACAGCAATGGTACTTGAGGAGAAAAGTGATGTTTGAGATAGAGAAGGCAAACAGGAGGGCTACTGGGGGCAGGGAAGACATCAGTGACCTAAGACGGAGTCTTGCAGAGTCATCCGTGGCCTGGCAGAGTGGTAGTGGGAATGCTGTCCCTGAGTCTGCACCTATGGAAACAGACATTCTGCATTCCTTACAGGGGAGCATGGGTCACTACAGTGGACAGCTGTGTGTATGCATGGATTTTGTGATATGTGCATATTCATATATAAGGAACCATATGTGTAACACACATGGGCGCAGGGAAGGATCCCGACAACAACCTCTTTCTGTCTAGTCTTGTTGACTATCGTGGGTTCATGGAGCTCCTAGACTCCTGGTTCCAACAAGTCCTCCTGTCTCTGGCCGTCATTGGTGTGTAGAGATGAATGCATATACATTCTTTCTGTGCATAAATCTGCCTGGATCTTCTATCTTCTGAAGTTACTGGGGTTATCAAGAAGTTTATAGTTGCAAATATCATGACCAAGGCGTTCACAAAGGCAGCCTATTCAAAAAGATTGATTTAAAAAACATTCCTTAAAACCTTGTTGCTTAAAAATTCTTGGTGCAAGCCAGTGGTGGCGCACGCTTTTAATTCCAGCACTAGGGAGGCAGAGGCAGGAGGATCTCTTTGAGTTCAAGGCCAGCCTGGTCTACAAGAGTTAAGTTCCAGGACAGGGTCCAAACTACAGAGAAACCCTGTCTCAAAAAACAAAACAAAATCCTTGGTGCTAAGTTACATATGCAACACCCCTCATGTAAAAAGAGGCCCAAGGTTCATTCGTGGCCCCTTGTCTAAAGTCTTCCTTTGTAGCTCCAGGTTTGAATATCTTAGTCTCCATCGCTAGTACATTGTGTGTGTTAGGGCCAAAAATCAGGCCTGCTGCCTTCAGTTTACACGAAGCTATTACAAAAAGTAGCGCGACTTTACTAGAGAACTGAGGAACAGCGAAGGCAAAGTTATCCAGAATACTCTTCCTAAAACACAGACCAGCTTCATGTTCCTGTGTATATTCCTATCTAGTCTTCCATACATGGAGTTGTGGTTTTAACCATGCATTGTACACCTGCTTCTTTCAGGTTAATGGGCAGACTTTCCTACCTTGTTACACAATTTCCTTTTTTAATTGAAGCCAAGCGATTGGGTTACACCGACTATAGACTTGTACTTCATTTCTTTCAAGAAAGACAAAAAAAAAAAAATTATTCCAGATGAACTTAGTCAAAGTTTTCTGGGTGCCTAAGTTCTTCCAGCAGTTGACTGCAATTGTGCCATCTCCCCTGCTGAGTAAGGATTAACCACTGAGTGCTTACCATCTGCCCTTTGCATCTCTGCTCAGGGAGAAATGTACCTCTTCATTGTGGTATGTTCTGTACCACCAGCACTGCGGTGACTCCTAAGGGCACCGGAGCTTTGCAGAACTAATGATTGTAGGTTTTGTGTAAGTCATTAGCCCACTGAGAGGGATGTTTTTAGTTCATGGCTTTGTTGGGGGGAGTGGAGTAGCATATAATAGAATTGCATATGCTTATTTAGTATGAATAATGAGTTTAACTAACTCAATCCTAAATAGGAACTAGATATTAGCTTCACAATGAGTTTGCAGCCTTTGTATGCTGCATATACCATATATTGTAGTTACTGTGGATTTTATCTATTTCAAACAATCCCCCACTTCTGTCATTCTATAAAATGAAACATGGAAACCCAGATGTTATCCAGCAAAGCACAAACTAGACAAATGGTCAGAGTTGATGGTTAAAATCCTAGCAGGGAAACATATTTTTCTAATACTATCAACTTTCTACTTGTTTCTACAATTCTGATGCTAGTTACCTAGTCAGTTTATAGCCCGTGATTCCATATTTCATTTTTTTTCAATATTTAAAGGCTCCTGGCTCTGCCATTTGCACAAATCGTCTATAAAGTCATATGATCAGGTTTCACGTAGATGTTTTGTATTTATTTTGAGTACCTTTAGATTTGAGGAATACAAAATCTTTTGGTTGCCCCCATAGTGCATGTGTCTGAATTATAAATGTACACTGTGCATGATATATGCCAATCAAGATAGTCCACAAAACACAAACACTGCCAGGCTACTTGAGAGAGTACCTATCTAGACTAAGCTTTCTGTGTGTGTCTAACTAGTACTTAATAAATACTTTTTTAACCAAAATACTGACTTAAAGGAACATAACTTAGTACTAAAGAAGTAATTTGTAGGTGAAATAATGTCAAATATAGCAATTTAACCTTGGTTATTTATGAGACTTACGATAATAACATTAAGTTAGCATGTAAAAACTTCCAGATTACAGCACATAGCTTAATCAATATTTTTTTTTACAATCATAGACAGATGTTTGCCCTTCCTCTTCACCTTTAACACAGCGAAGTGTTTGTGCTAAAGTCGTGTCTCACAGAGGAAGAAACAGGTGTGAGAAGGCTGCTTGCAAATCAAAAAAGGTTAGAAAAAAAGAGAAGGCCTGGGACTTTCCTAAGGTGTAACCCAAGGTGGGGCGTGCACTACTGAGATCCGTTTATAAAGCCGTTTTGAGATGAGACTCAATAGCTCGGCTGCAGGGCTATAGTTAATCTTTAATCAGCTGTTCCTTATTGTCTCCGGAGAGACAAGGGCTCCATCACCCCGGCATATAAGCCTTTATATCCACTTATAAAGAGCTCGACGGTGTCGTCCTTGTATGGCAGACGATGCAGCTTGTAGAGCAGTGTAAACTGCATCAGGAGGAGGGGGCGTTGAAACAGTAGGTGAATAACAGTATGATGTTGCTGGGCTGCCTTTCCTTGCTTACGGGGCCCTGGGGTTTGGCCAACTCAGATGAGCAGGGAGGAGGAATTGGATTTTGAGAGCCTTGGGTTTATGTCTGGCTGTTGGGATGTGCAAATGTTAGAGAAGGCATTAGATACAGTTTGGGGTTCTGGCCAGCAGTGGATGCTGGACGGGATTGTTTATGGATGGATGTTTATAGCGGCTTCACACTTTCCCTCATTAAGAGTCATTCCTTCCAAAAGGCAGCCTTGGAGGCTGGCTTTCCTTGGTGGCTATCTTCCACGACTCCAGCACTGTGCAGACCTCAGCCATCGTCCGTTTCTTTCTGCATTCTTATTTCAATATTCAATTTCAGTTTAAAAAATGAGCATCAAATTTGGGGGGAAAGACAGTTTCTATGTCTACTACAAGCACACTGTCTTTGACAGACAGAGCGGCGTGTGGGAGTTTGTGCCTGTCCTTCGCTGTGTCCAGCACCCGGCTAGGGCAGCAGCTGCCTAACCTTGGCTTTCGTGTGTCTGTCAGTTGGCCACTGACCTACCTCGCACAGGGTCTGAATTCTTTCCACTGCTTCTACTCATGGGGCTCAGGAAAAGCCCACATGGAAAAGCTGGCCGTGGTTGACTCCCCACCTCCCAGCACACATGAACTTGGGGATGTGCGGAGCCAGTGACCGCAGCTCTCTTCATTAGTAGGCACTCCCGGCCTTCCCTGTGGCGCCAATATAGCCTCCCCCCCCCCCCCAACACACTCAGTACTACCTTAGTGCTAGTTCCCCAGACGGTGGGGTCAGGGTCCTCATGGGACGTGATATCCACATGTGCCATTAGCGTGGTCTCCGTTTACTATGGAGTGTTAGGGTCAAGTTTCAAGAAAGACTAGCTGGAGAAAATTACTTCCTTGGGAAAAATCTAGATGACAGATTCCTCCGAGAGAAGCCACATTTTATTAATAGAGGCAAAATTGCCTCTGGATGGGAGTTCATGCTCTGAAGTCAGTTCACAGCCCAACCCGGCAACTTGTGTGCTGTAAGATTGCATTATCCGGGCCAAGCCACTCACTCTCTGTGCTCTGCGTCTGGAAATGGCCACGATGCCGGTGTCTTCTCATGTAGGTGGTTAGGAGAAGTGATTCATTTCATTCACTCGTGCAAAGGAATTAGAATAGTGTGCGGCACATGCTGCATACGCAGTAAATGCTGGTTGTCATCCTGTCTTCATACCTTGGCCTACAACAGTGGGTTTTACAGACCAGGTGCTTGTTAAATGCCGGGTTAAGTGTTATGTATTCAGAAGTTTGGAACGTGGTTTTCTTTTCTCTTCCTAACTATAAATAGAAGTGCTGTTGGTTTGCAACTCAATAGGGTAGGCGCGAGGATATTGACTTGCTTGTTTGGGAGTTCCAAATTCCCTTGTAATCACTGTGTGCCTGTGATTTGATCAGATCTAACATAACCAGTCAGTCAGAAGCTTCGTTAATAGTCACTGACTCCGAAGGTAATTTGGGGAAGATGAAAGAGCTTAATCAGGTGACTTATTTCCAGTAAACACTGTTATTGGGACATTCCAAGCTCCTAAAATAGGTGGTGGATATAATAAGAAAGCTCGGCTCTCTATTTATGGGCTCACCCTGTATCCTCACTCATGCTTTCCTTTCAGGTGGGCATCCCACTAGGGTAGACAGATATTTTGTAATTAAGTTGTTTACTGTGTCCTTTTGTTAGCTCCTCAGTACCTAGTATGGAAGCATGTAAGTAGCAGTTGCTTAGTGACTCTTTTTCTTTTTCTAATAAATGAATAGTAGATAGGTATTTATCTTCCATTGGATAAAACCCGTGTTTGGAAGGGACATCTATTGATGACTTTCTTCATCAGTAGATGCTACCTTGGGTATTGAATCTGAGGGTGCCTCTCAGAGTTCTCACTCATACCAGAGGAACTGATGGTCTGCAGATGGTCCAGATGAGCTTTTGGGGTCGAGGCAAGGTGGGCAGGAGGGGCAGGGTGGGATGCCACCAGCCATCCATGATTTGTCCAGAGGCTCCTCCTGAGGAGAATCCTCACAGCTCTTACAAATGAGCTGAGTCTTTGGCAGTTGTTTTGTTTTTGTTTTCTCGAAAGAAAACAGATTTCAAAGTATTTGCTGACAACATTTCATCTGGTAAAGACTGAGCTGGAGGACAAGACGTTTGGTTCCAGAAGCTGGCAGTCGCCATTTTAAAAAGGCCATCCTAACTAGAAAAGGTGTAAAGGGCTGGCGCGGAAGTCCTGTGTTTTTTGTTTTGTTTTGTTTTTTTTTTAAGTGTTTCTTCTCATTCAAAAAGTAATTTAGATAGATTATTTATGTGACAGGATTGCAGAAATAATCCCATTTCATGGTGGAGTTTGTTAGAGCTTTAGACAAACCTGTACATGTACTCATGCAAAAAAAAAAAAAAGGAAGGAAGCTTGTCCCGTTTAAAAACCCCATTTCTACTGTTCATGGTCATTTTAATAACTTCCCATTCTACTTCTCAGGGCATTTCAGGACTTTTCCCCCCCATTAATTCTTTTCCTAGTACTCAACTTATAAAAAGAAAAAAATAATAAATTTATTGTAATGCAAATGACGGCAGGGTGATTCTTGTGTGGCAAGATTATTCTGCCCTGGTTTAAAGGATTCATCCTTGTATAGGGAGAATGGAAGGGCATGCGGTCCCTTTCTCTTCCCCACATCTGTCTCACCCACAGTGAAGCGGTCCATTTAAAGTTGGATCTTCATAAAAGGAAGAGCTGTCATAGGCGCACTTTATGGGCCGTCTAATTGCTTCTGCTGTAGTTCCACACTGCTTATGTGCAAAGCTCAGGCGCTTTTATTTCATCGCTGACAGGAACGCAGCCTGCCAACAATACCGGGAGAGCGGCTCGTGGCAGTAATGTGCAGTTTTTTGTGAACAGAGCACTGAGCCATTTTCTTCTGGAAGGTAGTGTGTGCAGGAGAGGGAGGGAGCGAGGGGAAGGGAGGGAGTCCAGATACTAGCTAATTCCTGATGATCTGCCACTTACAGAGCTGCTTTGTCCTGGTGGTTGAGTCTTAACAACTGAGACAGCCTTACGGCAGCCCTTGCTTGATAAGAAGGAGGTGGGCGATGAGTCGTTAATTGGTTAGGAATTCCTTTTCTCTTTTTTAAACAAAAGTAATTGCTTAGAGTCAGATGGCTCTTAGCATTTCTTTTTGTAAGGTCTTATTAACTAACTCTTACTTGCTTAGTCTCTGCTATTCAGCTTCGCTCATACGCATTCATCGAAAGCAATGATTGGGGAAGAAAACATTAACTTAACAGTGTAGCTGATGGATTTGGTCCATGCAGGGTCTTCTCCCACTCTGTCTTGAGACAGAATCTGGCTGACATGTGGAGGGTACGGCACCCTAAATAGGTTCCTTTGCCTCCTCCACTTCCGTGCTCTCCCGGCATCCCCTCTCTCTTCCTCCCCTCTCAGATCTGTTTCCAGCAGGGCAGCCACATTCTGACATGGCCCTGTTTAACCCTACAATTTGGCCTACAGAATCTGGGAGATCTGGGCTTGAGTTGCAGAGAAATTCAGTACGGGGAGAGGTTCTAAGTTGTTGCTCAGAGACTTAAGACGTTTGGATGTCACCTGGAAGTGGAAAGTGGCATTTTATCAGTCAGACTCTGAAAGAAACTGGGGCCAGAGAACCATTCCTTTATCAGGAGCCAGAATCATGGAGGTGCTTCTTCAGAAAGCCTCCTCGGCCAGCCCCCCATTCTGCGATTAGCTCTGAGACCCTGAAAGAATTATCCAACGAGCTTACTATTTTAAAAAGATCCTCCAAGTCTGTAGTGATTGCCTCGTCTTCCTCCCTCCTCCACAGAGGTTGGAAAACTTGTCCTTGACCATTGGGGAAGGAGTTCTTGGGGGGTTCCTGATTTCCCACTGGCACCCATGGTGTTGTCCCTAGCATAGCATACAGTGAGCTGGAATTGGCCCCTGGTGAACTTTTAACTCCAGCCTCCGTGCCCTGCCCCCACCCCCCACGAAGGAATCTGGAGCCCTCCATGTGGTGGTGTGAAGCCGCTGGAATGTGGCACTCTGACCCCTGGCAGTTGGATGTCCTGGATGGACCTGGCCTGGGAAACAGGAAGGAATTGGGAGGGGGAAGACTTGCCCCATGGCCTTGGGGTGGGATGGAGGGAAAGAAAACACAGGGTGGTATTAACTCCCCCACCCCTCCACCCCCAAAGTAGTCCAGAAGGCTTCCACCCAGAGGGTTGACAGGCAGGGACAGGTGTGTTTTTCTTCAGACTAAGTGGATGTTGAACCTTCAGCAGAGCTGGCTTCAGGCAAGTAAGCCGCCACAGAAGGTGGGGTAATGAGGAAGGGATTTGAGGTGAAGAAGGGAGGCAGATACAGGAATGCTCAGGATGTTGGAGTTGTTGAAAAGGATGGATTGAAAACAGGAACGTCCGGTGACTGTAGAGACTGAGCACATTTCTCACTCCAGAAACCAAATGTATTAGAATAGGAGAGACCCACCCACCCACCCAAAACCCCTGCATCCCATTATGTAAAGTGGAGTAGACCCCATTTGAGAAATAATGTGTTAGGTTAGGGATGGGACCAGAGCAACACTGAGGTTAATTGTTACTCATCTGCCTCTCTTTTCTATTGCTAATGGACCACACTGGACACGAGAGGGTCAGTCACCTCTGTGGAAAAGGTTTGCAGCACAAACCTCAGGGTAATGATGTACACACCCACTCGCCTGCCTGCCCCTGCCGCTGCTCCAGTGTATTGCCCCTCTGCAGGACAGACGTGGCCTCCTAACCGAATTCTTTGGTGGAGAATCTACGTAAGCCCTTTTCTAGTCATGAGTTTGTTATACTGGTTCCAAACTGCAGTGCGATTTGATGGGAAGGTGAGCCAGCATTTTTGTTAGTGATACTGAAAATTAAAAACTTCCCATGCTTTTGCGAAGGGAGGAGAAATGATGGCAGAGTCTGTTTGTGAGACACCTGCTTTGGAGTAGAGACATCCTATTGCCCCTGGACTTGAAGGAATTGGGTTTCCTCTGCAGCTGGAATCTCTGTGCCTGGGAAATTAACTCTTCTTAGCCCAAGGTTGTCCTGAGGTAACCAGTGCCCCATGGTTATTCTGCACCTGTGGGAAGCAAGGGTACTGTCTCCCTTCCCTCCTTCTCACAGGACACTGCAGAGCCCTGGGACAGTTGCTCTGCAATGTTGCTGACTAGAAATGTCTTGGTTATTAGTTCAGTTGGGTTCAGGGTTCATTCATTGGCTGTTTAAGCAAGGTGTATACAGAAGGCCTTCTTAGCTTGGCTGCTGCAAGAAGGGAGGCAAATACAAGAATGCCAGAATCTCATGATTCGAGGCGTGCATCTCTAGTCTGCCTGAGAACATAGCCATGGCTGTGAATTGGGAGGTTCAGAACCAACAGAAGTCTTGAAGAACATTTCAGGTGCCCGCATCCAGTGCACAACTGGGTATCATTGTGTCTCCCTAATCATTAGGTGGACGCTAGTGATCCGTAATTATAGCTAGCTAACCAGGCTGTGGGTTTGATTATAGTGCCCTTTGGAAAGTTCGCCAGTTTAGTTCTTTCTTTTTGTATATAAAAATCTATCCATTCTTAAAGCCTGTACTGTACTTAGCAAAACTATGAAGTGATTTTTTTCCAACCTTTGGGTGGGAGTTAGGGTAGATCTAGGTCCTCAAGTTGTGAGTCTTGCGATTTGAATAATTTGAATAATTTCCTCGTGGCTTTCTTCACAACTCCGAAGACTGACTTTAAATAGAATACCATCGCAGAAGACCGGTTTTGAAACATCCACCTCCCTGACTGCAGATGGGAATACGGACTGCCCTAGCATGTGGGGGAAGAATTGGGTGATTCACGCTTTTTGTTTACATTTCACTTGGAGCAGACTAGTTACTCTCTGCGAGTGCATGCTTATGCATGCATGTGTTCTAATTAGAAATACAAAAATGTATGCACTTCATTCTTTCACACTGCTATGGTTTAAAAGACCTGAAAATTACCATCTTGCCCCCAGAAGGCCTAATTACTGTAAAGTTTATTTATTTTGCATCTCCTGATATTAAATATGAATGTGCACGCAGTGCAACCCCGACTCTCGGAGACCTACAGGAGGATGGTAAAGATGCTGCTTTTGTTTTGCTTTGCAGTGTAGTAGCTGTAGTAGAGAATGCTGCTGGTTGCTCACCGACCCAGATATACCATTCTCTTACTTCCCTCAGCAAATGGGTTTCGTGGTCTCACTGTGTGCTATCCATCGGCTCCGCACAGAACAGGGTTTGGAAATGAAGGCATCTTTGGCTCCGAGAAACTTAAGAGTTCAGCTGCAAAGCAGCCGCTGTAATGCTTTAGGGTAAGGGACGGGTTGTGGATGGATCTGCTAGATGGGGCGTGTGGAGAAAATCTTAGACACTTTGGAGCTGGTTAAGCTAGACTACTGCGTATTTGCAACTGTCTGGAGGAAAAGAAGGTCAGTGGTACCAAGAAGAGAAATGCTGTCTACTGAAGCCCATGGAAATGAAAATGTACCTGGACCTGGGGAATTGACTCATTCAGGAGATAATTCTGGAGGACCTGCTTGTGTTGAATTCTACTGCAGTCCCAGAAGGTACAGAGGTAAAGGCAGGCAAAAATCTCTACCCACTTAAAGCTTTGTGGTAAAGAAAGAAGCGGCAAAATAAAATAAAGCAAAGCCTGGAAGTGGACAGGGACTGTGGAGGTGCTAGCTGGCTTGTAGTTTAAATAAAATAATTAGGGAAGGTCTTGCCACAAAGGTGATGCCTGCCTTGGCCCTCAGGAGGAAGGATGTGAGCCATGCACACACCCAAAGGTGGATGTTCCTAATGGTTGGAACTGGGCCTGGGCCCCGAGGCTACTTCTTCCACTGAGGGCAGGAGGAGCAGGCTGCTAAGTTGCACGTTGTTGAAAGGTCAGCTGGAGCAGGGCACAGATTCATTTGTCAGTGTGACTCCCCAGGCAGGAAGAGGCCGTGTAGACTCAGGTCCTGAGTGTGCAATCACTGAGACCCCCGCTCCACTAAACCTTGACTTTGACCTGGGTATCCATTATGTTCAGAGATTCAGCTCCCACCCGGCAGAAACTCCCAGGGTTTTGAGAAACGTGCAGCCATGTCTTGCAAACATGGACTTGAGGTTTCTTTTTGTTTTTGTTTTTAAAGCCGTTTCTGTTATTGTAGTCACTCTTGCGATCAGTTTCAGTTGTGCTTTAGGGGGTTACATCAGTGCTGCATAAACCACGGTCCAGACCCCCAACATGGGAGGATTGGTTCCCTGACACGCTGGAAGGCACGAATGCCTTTTGTTGGCCCATAGTCGGCTTTCGCTTCGTGATGGAGAATCCAGGGCAAATTTGAAGGGCGGACTGTCTTTAAAGTCACTGTGTCAGACATTTCTCGAGTTGCCGGGGTTCCGTAATAAGCCACCGCTGTTGCTCTAGTTCTCGTTTTTAATTTTACGCCAGTACTGTTCTCATAAATAGTAGCCAGAAATTTAAAATATCTGGATGTACACATCAAGTTTTCCCTAATGGTGAAATGAGCTACCTAGTGGTAGCTAGGAAACCTTACACTGTTCACAAAATCATTGTGCTCGTTACTGTTACTGGGAAACCGGGACCAAATAACGAGAGAGTCCTGTAGTAATAGGTAGACGTAGGTGAGATCAAATGTAGACATATCTTACTGTACACACCCCCGGCCCCACACACAGGTTTGAGTTATTGACTTTTTGTTTACACACACACACACACACACACACACACACACACACACACTATGATGTTGAGAGCTGAGCTCAAGGGCTTCTGCCACTGACCTATCCCCTCCAATCCCAAAGGTTTAGATTTTCAAGTAAGAGCTTTAGGGGAGGTGCTTTGAAGAAGAGTGTTGATACCGCAGGTAAGAATCGACCAGAAGTCCCGTTGTTGGACTATCTCTCTTCTCTGAAGATCAGCTTCCACTCAATGGATCTTGAAGTATGCAGGCATTAGTAAGGTGACGCTCACAGCAGGCTTAAGTTGATATATGAAAACATTTCTTGCAGCAAATGCTGACTGAATTCACAAAGTTACTCTCCTGAAAGCATTCCTTAATGCTACTTATAGATCATTACACCTTTAAAAAGTCATTCTGTGCCCTTCAGGAGTCTTGCTGCATACGAAAGCATTGTTTGCTCTCACAAAGAAACCCTTGTTCCTTAGCAGGTAGGAGAGTTGAGATCACATTTATATGCTTAGATTTCTGTCCCTCTGATGGTTGTAAAGGTTTGCCCACGGATTGTTTGTCTTGGCCTAAGGTGTGTATGCCTGTTCCCAATGGTTAAGGGATCCTCATTAGTGGGCCTTAAGGTCATGTTCCCTGGAGATAGGCGTCCCCAGACTGAAAGTCAGTTGCATTTCCGACCTGCTTCGTCCAGATCTCAGGTCTTCAGCATCCAGTGAACTTGATTTTGTTCATCTTCTGCTCAGTTCACTCCCCTGTGTTCTTAAGTCTACTTGCCTGTGATTACAGTCTGCATGGAATTCAGACCTAGGTGGCTCAATTCTCACCTCAGCCAAGCGAGTTAATCCTGATGGGGCCCCTAGTCCATTCGCTGGCACATAGCAGTTGCTCACTGAGTGTTGGCTGTTATCAGGGGCTGAGAAGAAGTGCTTCTCTAATCTCTGCTGACTGTTCAGCCTCTGTGACGAACAACTTAAATTCTCCAAAGGGCGTACTTCCAGGGGATGCTGTCATTTTGTTGTTCTTGCTTAAGGACCCAGAGGCATCTTTCACTGTGGTAGCTCACAGTTTTGGATAAGTGCAATGCTCATACTTTGTCTTCCGGTTTGCTCTTGGTTATTTGACTAACAGATATGAGGCTAACAGCATACATTAATATTTATAAAACAGTTCTGTGCATTATTCATGCGCACAAGTGCTTTTCTAGCAAAAGGCATTAACTTGTGTCACGTTATCTAATGTTATGTTATGCAGAAGTGGCAGAAAGGAAACTAAGAGTTTATTATTTGTTAATATTTCTCTAAAATGGTTGAGGTGTATTACATTCATTCACTCATTCAAAATGTCATAAATATTGATACACAGAAGCCTTGACAATGCAGTGTTGTGATTAAGGGAAACTAGAGTTTGTATTCCTTTTGTCATATTAAAAGCCTAGAATCCAAAGACACTTTTTCAGTCATGGGTGGGTTTCTTCATCTTGCACCAAACTTATTTTCTAGAAATAATTTGACTTTTAAATATTCACATTGCTTAGCTCACATTCGAGTCCTCCTGTCTTCTGTTCCCATCCCTTCTGCAGACATTCATTTTGCAAAGTTGATATTTGCCGCCTCAGTACTGAAACACCCGTGTCACAGAAGCCACGGTGGTGGTTGAATGAACATGTCCCCAGTAAGTTCCATTTGGTGACGCTGTTTAGGAAGGTTTAGGAGCTGCAGCCTTGGGGCAGGGAATACATACTGAAGATGGGCTTTGAGAGTTCATAGGAGCTTCTGTGAGTGGTGAGCAGAGCTGCGCAAAGTCATGGCATCAAGGAACAGTGTGGATAACTGAGGAACAGGCACCACTCTGTGTTGCTGGTGGAAGGGGCCATGTGGAAGACAAGAGGCTGAAGATGTGTGTTGGAATTAGTCTAAATGCTTTTGTGCTCCATGCCGAGGACTCGAATGGCCAGATGTTGGACTTTTTATAGGCCATTGTTTGCAACTAACATGTCCTTAAAAAGCTTGGGGCTGCTCTTCTAATGCCTCTCAATGAGTGCTATTTCCACGAAAGTACTTCTTTAGGAAGATCAAACACTGGGACATAAGAGGGACAGCTGAGGGCTTTTAGGGAATCTTGAAGAAATAAAACAAAATATTAGATCCCTTCCCAAGATGATTTCACCTTAACTAAGACTTCTTAATTTTTAGGCAGCAGAACATTTGATCATTGATAGTCTTCGGTGCTAGATAAACATAGAGCTATGTTTTACTCGACATTGCAGTGATGGCTACATCTGTAGTTCACCTCTCTTAATACATACTTTGAAACTTAGTTTTCAAAACTCAGCCGTTCGCGTAGTAGGAAACTACTTATTTAAATTATGACTTCCATACCTACATAATTCTGTGGCAGTACCCTCAATAAATTTTTAGTATTTCACAATTTCAACAGTCTTTGCCAGAATCTTTAAAAGAACTTGAGAGTAAAATCTAAAGGGACCTCATGAATTATCCATTCCAACCCCTTTTTAGTCATTAAAATTTCAGAGCCCCGAGAGCTAAATGCCGAAGGGTTCTCGCAGGAACCAGTGTCAGAGCCAAGGCTGCAGTCACCTGGGCCGGGACCCTCTCTGCTCCGTCACCCATTTGTCTTAGTCTCTGTGTCCATGTGCAGCTTGCGGTAGTTTCTAGAGTAGACAGAGTAGGGAATTGCTCTGTTCTGTGTTGGCTGGAGCCTGACTTTCTCTCCTCTCGTCCAGTTTTTCGTTCGTTGGTGTGTTTTTTAAATCCTTGCTCCTAGAATCAAGACTTACCTTCTCCTAAACCTCCTTGTTCTTCACCAACATTCTATAGTAAGAAAGGAGATGATTCTTCCCATGGATTTCCCTCGGTCCTTCAACATACGTGTTATATAACTTAGGGTTGCATGATGGATACTAGAAACGCCTTTCCCGACATCGCAAGGCTCAGTTTGGCAAACATATTAGATAACGGGCCTCTGTTTGGAGAGTCTGATTGAAGGAAAGACAGAATGAATCCCCTTACGTTCGCACTTCCTTTTTGGCCCTCCTGTTAGTGGTGTTGCCGAAGCACGTGATGAGAGATGCAGAGGTAGAACCTTTTTCTTATTAATCAATATGCAATAAAACGATCTAGTCAACTGTATTGCTCCTTGTCAATGAATTCATCCCTGAGACACAGTAGGAATCAGTGTTCTTGTCCATTGCATATTTAGGGCTTTCGATCCTTTCCATCCAGAGTCAATATCCATGGAAGTATTTTAGTATTGCCTTTGTTTAGACACTCGGGTTTTGCCCACTCTAGTGCACAGTGACATACACCCAGCATAGCTTCATTTTGTGCAGATGTCCGCAAAGCGTAATTTTGTAGCAGAAGTCCTTTCTTCTGATATCCATAAACATGACCTTCCTGCTTCGCACCGATACAGCCCAAGAAAGAGAGCGAGAGGGAAGCACTGCTCCTGGAACATCGACTTTAAGCCCAGAACAGAGAGAATGAAAGCTCACTGCATTAGACTCCTCCTGGAGCAGAACGGAAAAGCCTGATAACAGCCAGCTGGGAGCCGGGGCTGTGCAGAGCAGCGTTTGGACCTTATACTGGGGTTTCTGGGCTGGCGTGGAAAGAGATACCAGTGTTAGCTATTTGCATCTTACTGTAGCCACAGGGATATGTGAACAGCTGAAGAATTAATTTGATCTATATTCCCAGAAGTCTCTCTTCTGCCAACAGAATTCCATTACAGAGGGCTTCGGAGTGTGTACCGTGAGTTTGTTTCTTGCGTTTCATATCTGCTCTAGCATATTTCTGGTAAGTGGACTGCTCCAGAGTGGAGTGCAGCTACCTCTCAGAAACTCCATTAACCTGAGCAGGGACAGCATAGAAAAGGTGGGCATTTGTACACTCAGCCTCCAGGAAGGCGGATTCCAGGTTAGCACAGCCCTCTCTCCAGTAAGTGTTATCACACCCGAAATGTTTTCTTTTCAGAAGGAAGACTACTTCGAGGAGCGGAGAAGTTGAGTCCTGGGTTAGTCGGGCTGACGGGTTCACAATCAGTTCTTGGAGCATCCCGTACGGTGTAGAGAAGAGATTTGGTTCCTCTTAGACCTGGAGTTCAGGGGCCTAGCAGACCTCTTGTATGAGGTCTTGCTACATCCCTCTGCTAAATGCTTCCCCTCTACTCTCAGCATGGAAGGCTTTGTATTTCCGATCGCGCGGATCAAGTTTGGAGGAAGGCCATTACAGACGCCATCCAGGATATAGTTAGATACGATGGAGCAGAGAGGCAGTCCAAGAGGAAACGAATAGGGGGCAGAGTTTTTACAGTACCTACACGTGTTCTACATTGAATAAGGAAGTCGCTTACGTTCTGCAAAGTTACCTTCTGCACTGAACCTGCCAGAGCTGTTGAAAAGCACAAGGCTAGGCGATGTCACTTTAAACCTATAGGGCCACGTGCTTAGGGGATACATGTAAACTACATGAACGTATCGACATAGGTGTAAGCTGCCCAGGCTCGGCCCCAGATACCTGGCAGTTTTATACAGGCCAGAAATCATTCTGTTCCCTTCGGAACTTGGAGCCCAAACATAGGTGGTTATTTATGATGGAGTCCAGTTTTGGGAGAATTAAACAAAAGATCCAGAGTCACTTCTTCCTCTGCTTCTGCATTTCTTTCTGTTGCTTAACACATGCCAAAGTTTCTTCTGCTTTTTTATTTTTGTTGGCAACCTTTCTAGTTGGCTTAATGTAGCAGAAGTTTTAGCCAGTGGGGAATCCCCTTTTTTGTACTAAATGAAGGGATAGAAACTAGATTACCTGAGTAGCACCGTCGTCTATTGTTGATACTTTTACTGTGATTGTTTAAAAAATAGAAAGAGATCTCAAATAACCTGTTTGTTTATTTACATACGCACACACAAACACACATATATATATATATAACATTAATATCTTATAAAAAGATCTCATGAACAAGTAAGCTTTTGATTTTTTTATTTGTACATGTGAGTGTAATTGCATTTGAGAAGCCTATTGGTCATGTTTCTTTTGCTGTGATCCAGTTCCAGGACTAAAGCTTTTTACAGTAGAGTTTCTTTAGCCTTGTGGTTTCACAGGGAGAGTCCTTAAAGTATGTAAGGCATGGCAGCAGGAAGCTGAGCGATCAGACATTCAACTGCAAACACGAAGCAGAGAAAAAGAACTGAAAGTAGGGCAAGCTTTTAAACCCTCAAAGCCTGACCCCCAGTGACGCTCTTCCTTTATCAGAGCCACGCCTCTGCATACCCTTTTGAAATAGTGCCAGTCATCTAGGACCAAATATTCAAATGCATGAGTCTGAGGGGAACATTTTGCTTTCAGACTAGCACAAGAGGCATTTTTCTGGTTCAGTGATGACCTTTAGAGGTGTGCCTGGTTCGTTGTTATTTCTTAGCCTTCTTAGTCTTGGGTCTCCTGCTGTCGTGGCTGGAAAACCACCAGGGCAAGGCCATGAATCAGGACAATTCTTTTTTTTTTCTTTCTTTCTTTATTTATTTATTAAATATTTCAGTCTCTTCCCCACCTCCGCCTCCCCTTTCCCTCCCCCTCCCCCAATCCATTCCCCCTCCCTCGTCAGCCCAAAGAGCAATCAGGGCTCTCCGTCCCGTGGGAAGTCCGAGGAAAACCCTCCTCCGTCCAGGTCTCGTAAGGTGAGCATCCATACTGCCTAGGCTCCCACAAAGCCACTACATGCAGTAGGATCAAAGACCCATTGCCATTGTTCTTGATGTCTCAGTAGTCCTCATTGTCCGCTATGTTTCAGGACAATTCTTAAAGTGTGGGTTGCAGCCTTCTACAGCCCCCAAGACCATTTCAGATGGCACACAAGACCACAACTGCCTATGTAACACTAAACTTGTATTTATCTCCTCCCTACCCCGCATCCATTTGACAACAGTTGGAGCCAAAACAACAATGCCAAGTAAAACGCATCTTAGTCCAAATAGAGGTTATAGCACCAGACTTCAATGAGTCTTCCTTTTCACCAGCTTGCATGGTGCTACACAGTAAATGATACAACAAATAAGATAAAACAACAACAACAACCCTTCCCCAAGGAGGCGCTTGATTGAAAGGAAGGTTATTAATTGTATTAATTTTCAGCTCTTCATCTCACAAGTTCTGTGAGACGGTATGAGATGTGCCTGAGAGGTGCATTCTGCTACACACGGAAAGATGTCTCTCTGGAGGAAAAGGCATGGAGTTTCCAGGGAAAGCCTGCGTGGAGGTGTCCTGTTGGCATTTGGATCTACTTACATACTTGGACATACCTGGAAACACAGCCCTTTGGCTTTGTACGCAACTTTAGGTTTCTCTTATAGTTAGGAAATGTAATTAACATTCTGATTCGTTATCTTGTAGATACCAACTTGAAAATACCTTTGCAATAGAATCTGTTGACCCTTCTGTCTAGGGGACTACATCAACTCACATGTTGAAACAAAAAATAAAGGACAGTACCCTGATCTTGACTCTAGTTCTGTTCCAACCAGCCCAAAGAGAAGCCGAGAACTGTGCCAGAAAATCAGGTGCTTTGTGGTGTAGCCATCTGTAGAGAGAAGTCACCATCCCTGTGTAGTACTGTAGATAGACCATCCTGGCTCTGCTGTCTGAAGTGTTCTGAAACGCAGCTCTGAGCCCTGATATAGCACAAAGTCTGTTCAGATATTCTATTTTTTAAAAATATGACATTTGAAACAGTTTTGGTTTCAAGGATTAGGATAAGAAAGTTTCAACTGCCTCAGATTTGATTAGCTTTGTGATCTAATCAATTTTCGTTAAATTTTGCTTTCAATCCCTGTTGATTTTCTGTTATTTTAAAGTATAATGTTCTGTAATAGAAAGCTGTGAAAGCATTTGTCTTAGAAGCATGCTGTTCTCAATCCTATAAAACAACCGTTGCTAAGGGAACTGCTTGCCAAAAAGAAAAACAAGTATTGATTAGGTGGGGCCAGAGAATTGAGAGGTTTCTTTTCAGCGCAGTCGGGAGAAATACATCTAAGATTTTGTCGGCACAGAGAGGCTCACCTAGGCTGATGATTCGAATGGGTGCTGGTGACATCCCGAGGGGACAGCAGCCTTACCTGTGGAACTGTAGGTGCAGCCTGTGCTGCAGCCAGGACACTTGGGCCAAGAGACCAAGCAATGCAGAGCCGGAGAGTCATGAAGGGCTGTGGCCCTTTTGTTCTGAGTCCCAATTCAGGGCCATTGGTCTTCCTGTGTGAGGACGGGAGTCTTATCTGGTAATCCACACAGCTTGGCTCTGTGAAAGGTTTTTTTGGGAGGATGCTAATGTCCACCAGGTGTTAAGTGGTCACTGTCTGAGAGCTGAACCAAGAAAGAGAGCAATGGCAGGTGACTCCTCTTTGGAAACTACCGGTGGCCAAGCATTTCTTTACAATATGTGCCTAGGCTGGGCAGTGGTGGTGCACGCCTTTAATCCTGGCACTCGGGAGGCAGAGGCAGGTGCATTTCTGTGAGTTCGAGGCCAGCCTAGTTTACAGAACAAGTTCCAGGACAGACCCTAAAGCTACACAGAGAAACCCTGTCTCAAACAAACAAAACAAAAAAGTTCCTCGCTCAGTGCTTTCATGACAAGCTTCTAAAATAAGATCTGCTTAAAAGTGCTTCTTTTATATATTATCTTGGGACACACTCTTTCTTGTGACATCATGTGTCTGTTTTATAATGAGATTTTTTGTTATATATACATATATGTGAATATATATGTGCATATGTGCACATATGTATATATGCACATATATGCACACACACATATTATATACTATGTGTTGAGGTTAAGGAAGTTAATGGCTGTATTTCCCTGTTCCTGCCAGCTAGGTCTCTGGCCCATGGGGGAAGTTTAACTTAGATAAAACCTCGATATAAGCAAAAGAACCTGCGCATATGCTTGCAGATAGATGGAAGATGGAACAGTTCATTCTCCTGGGCATTGGGAGAAAGCATCTCGAACGAGGTTCGCGTTGATCTAAGTCTCAAAGAATGACTAAGAGTTACATGAAGCAGAAAGCAAACATGTTCTCGGTAGAAACACAAAGCACTAGGAACAATTAACAGGGTTGTAGTGAGAACGTCAGTGCACATGCAGGATATATCTGCGAGGGGGATCACCAAAAGAGGGGGTCTTGAAATAGTCAAAAACTCTATCATGAAGAATGTTATATTCAGCAGTAAAGTTTGGACTTTGTTGTCTGGCAAGGAGAGCCACTGAATAGCCTTGGCTTTGTAAGGAAGACAATGGCAGCAAACATGTAGAAAGTAAGGTGGAAGGACACGGGATAGTGGTGGGGGACGGTAGAGGACTGGGTGGTAGCCCCCTCCCTCCTGGGGGTGATGGTTTAATGTAGGCGTGGGTGTTTGGGGGAAGAATGATTGTGGAAGAAGCAGTTGGGAAATGCCGCACGTATTCATTAAGTCAGTAATTGAGATTTCCTTTCGTTTATAAAGGGGGAGACATGGATGGTCTTTCAAGGCTGCAAACATTTTATGAATTACGTAGAAGTTTTGCCGTACTTGGGATTGAACTGTCTCTGCGTTGCAAATTTGAATATGCAGTCACAAAAAGTCCTTTGCAGGTTTCGCTGAACTGTACCAAGACTGCCCTGATAGCACACCGACAGAAACACAGAGAAAGCATGGAGGTGCCACACCGTGACGTAACTGGGGACAGATAATGCTTCTTCTGTCTTGAGCTGCTTGGTGTATTTTCTGGTTTTCAGGGGATTTGAGTGCTTTTGGTTACCATGAAGCATGCCTTTGTGTGTGTGTGAGTATTATTTACATGTATTTTCTGAGGACCTAGTGCAGGCCAAGTAAGAGAATAGATTATAAAACAGACCACTTGGGTATCTGCTTCAACTTTGAAACTGAGAGATAATCAAAGCTGAGGCATTGATTCCGTAAGTAAGCTTCACCTAAAACCAACACAGATTTTCCTCTGCCATCTCAAAGAACCACCCTTTAGGTTGTGATTTCTTCTCCTAAGATTCTTTGGCAAGAAAATTATTTCAAAAAGGGAGAGTAATCTTGTCTAGTGTGTGCATTGAGAAGTTCAGCGTTAGCTCTGTAAAAAACATAGCGGTTTGTTTACATTGTCTTCTATGAAAACATAACTGCCCCCCCAACTCCCCATGTTAAGGATTCACGTCAAGGTCTCCCAACTGCTAGGCTTGCTCTCTGCTGCAGAACCACACACCCCTGCTGGGGAATACTGTCTTAAGATGGCATTTATTCGTTAGTGTGAACAGCAGGTGCAAGTGCTCTTGAATTCAAGCACTTTGAAACATTCTTTCTAGATACCGTTATCAGAAACATGTTTGCCATCCAGCAGTCAGTCCCGGTTCTGATATGATAGAGTCTTTTAAAGATAATGTGAAGAGGGGGAGACTCATGTCCCTGGCATCTGTAGAGAAGTACTGTGGTTCTCCGTAACAAGGCATTTCAACTAGGAGGAGCATTGCTAAGAACGAAACCTAACTAGTGTTCTTATGTGTGTGGCCTTCTCCTGAACTGACTCCAGAAAAATCTGGTTTTAAAGATTTTAATTCTCATTCATTGTAATTCTGTGTGCTTGTATGGGTGTGTACACATGAGGACGGATACTGATGAAGGCCAGAAGTTGGTATCAGAGCTCCCCTGCAATGGAATTACAGGAGATTGTTAGCTGCCACTGTGGATGCTGGGAATAGAACCCAGGTCTTCTACAAAAGCAGTTCTTGCTCTTAACCACTGAGCCTTCTTTCCAGCCCCAGTGCTAGCTTTAGAACCTGTTTCATTACTGTCTATTCCAGTCCATGGCCAGCACCTGAATTGGTCTCAGCTTCTGAATGTCATGGTGTCTCTTCTCTCACTCGGTTGTAGCTCTTTTGTGTTGTGGTCATCATTGGCTTCGTTGTAGGTAGTGTTAGGTACCATCAGTGGGTCCCAAATATGCCGAAGCCGATCTCCTCCTTTGGATCTCATTCTCTTATCTCAGTGGTATCTGATGCTTGATGTTTACTAGCTGACTTGGTGTATTGTGGTCTACAGTAAGAAAAAAGTTAACCTAGTTTTCCTTTTGAGATTGGCAAATGTAACTCGTATATACGTCTAGTGAAAGTGGAGAAGTTGAAAAAGCTTTGTTTAAACATTTAAAAGTGTGTATGTTGTACGCCTATGCATATAGGAGGGAGAACAACCTTGGATGTCATTCCTCAGACACCATCCACACTTTTGTTCTGAGAAAGGGTCTGTAGAATTCACCCATTCAACCAGGCTGATTGACCAGCAGCTCCCAGGGAGCCTCTTGTCACTTTCTCCTCAGCACTGGGAGTATGACAGCCACACACTCGGCTCTGGTGGGTCCTTCCAAGTGGGCGGCATGCACTTTATAGACTGAACGGCCTTCCAAGCCCTGCTCCCCCGATTAAGGATTTTGTGGGGATCATCCTTGGTGTGAGGCACACTGGAGTCGTGGATTTTGGTCAGAAATGTTTGTGTATGTGACTGTTTATTTTCTACATGTGTGGCTGTATTTCAGGCTTCCCAGTGACTAAGACAAGGCTGTGTTGCATTCGTGTGTACAGTTTCCACCCACACTGCCTTTCCCAAATGAAGGCCTCCCAGTGGGACGCTCACCTTGACATCCCTGCGTGTGTTTGAACTCCCGGCACTTGAATGAAACAGTGAGCAAACCGTTCTGTGCCTGACTGTTTTACAGATGAGGACTGGGCCGATGACCAGCTGCTCGGTTTTGAGCCATGCAATGAAAATCTTATCTCGGGCTGCAATATCATCAATGGGAAATGTGAATGTGACACCATCCGGACCTGCAGCAATCCCTTCGAGTTTCCAAGGAAGGACATGTGTCTCTCCGCTCTAAAGAGGATTGAAGGTAAGCGTGGGTTCTTCGTTGCCAGTCCGTTGGTAAGCCTCGACAGTGTGTGACTCTGTACCGTGATAGCCTGTGAGCCTGCCGAGGCAAGGACAGCCTTATGGAGTCCTGGGATTTGAAATGCGTATTGGGTGCCGGTGTGACCGGAGGGGTGTGTGTGTGTGTTTCCCAGAAGTAGGGAATGGTGTGCTGTCAGCTCGGGAGCACGGTGCCTTGTGCCAGCTGGCCTAGGTCACCTCTGCATAATGGATGATTTCATGAGTGGTGTGCTTGGGATCAGCATCTGTTGTCACTGGGTCCATTCTGCTTGATTGACCCTTGCGTGGTGCTCTGCTAATTAGAAAGCTGGCTCATCTGGCAGACAGGAAGAGCGCGCCAGAGGAGAGAAGTTGCCTTTACGTTGAAAGCTAAGGTTAATTTCGCCAGGAGCCAGAATCGGGAAGGTATGAGTGGACTGTGTGACATTTCACCTCTGGAGAGAAGTCAGAAATTGTATTAAAAGAACAAGAAAATTACACTAATATGGGCTAGAAACTTTGTCCGTTCATACGTACAACCTAGGAAAAGCAATTGATCCTTGAAGATATATTTGTAAGCATAGAAATTCCGAGAGAAGTGCCCAGAGTTTAGCGTTAGAGCTCGCAACAAAAACTGAGAGGAAGGAGGGAGGCCTGGATGTCAGCTCTGTCTGTCTAGCACTGAGTTTTCCCTCGGCCCCTGGTTCCTTTTGGAAATGAGAGAAAAAGTGTGAAGAGGAGACAGTCTTAAATTCACCTTTTTCCTTTCGAATGTTGTCGTTTTAAGAGTGACAAAACACGTAGTTTGGAATAACAAGGACTTCAGCGTCCAAAAATCAAGCCCCTGGGGCAGTAGAGCAGGACTGAAGTTTCTGGAATGTATTACATTTACAATGTATTGGATTTATTAAACTGCTGTAGATAATAAGGCATTTATAATAACCTATAAAATAATACTGCTTTTTGTATTTACCAGAACTACTTAATCATTGAGAGAATATAGCATAAAATAATAGAAATGAAATATGAATTATTATTAGCAGTAGTATTTTGTGGCACAGGTAATTGAACCCAGGCAGGGCCTCACTCATGCTAGGCAAGGAAGGGCTTTTCTACCGTCTTTTTTAAGTTGCTTACTTACTCTCTCATCAATCACATCCCGACCACAGGTTCCCCTCCCTCCTCTCCTCCCAGCGCTGCCCCATCTCCCCTCTCCCCCAGATCCGCTGCTCCTCCGCTTCCCTTCAGAAAAGAGCAGGCCTCCCAGGGCTATCAGCTAAACACAGCATAACAAGTCAGAATAAGACTAGGTACATAACCCTCATCAAGGCTGGACAATTAACCCAGTAGGAAGAAAAGGGTCCCAGGAGTAGGCAAGAGTGTCAGAGATGTCCCCACTCCCCACAAGAACACCAAGCCACACAATTATAACATATATGCAGAGGATTTAGGTCAGACCTCATAAGCTCCATGATTGTTGCTTCGGTCTCTGTGAGCCCCTTGAACCCTGCATAGTTGATTCTGTGAGCTGGCTTCTCTCCCCAGCCTGACATAAAGGTTCAGAACTACAGAAAGTCGTAAATAGCATCCATTCCTGTCCTTAAATTGTGCATTGTTAATTGGAGTTTCCACAAATAGGTAAGTTTTAAGGTTAACCGCCTAGATGCAAACGCCTAGAGTTATAAATGATTTGGCTATATGACTATTTAAATCATCAGCGGATATGTGCATATTTTAAGAGTTAGGTTATATGAAATAGCATGGCAGATTAGATCCGTCCCTTCTTGCCACTCTTACATTTATGAAGCTGCTTTGTTCCAGGTTTCCCACTGCTCAGCCACGTTGCCGTCATAGCTAACTCCCTGCTCCTGAGCATAGTCCCTTCACACCCCTCCACCTTGTTCGAGATGTAGCAGTTTCAATAAGAAATTTGTCACCAGACCTGCTGTTCACATACAAGTAGGACAATGTGTGTAATGAATTAGGCATTTGTTCATGACCTTGGAAAAAGTGATCCTACAATGACTACTTGTGACAGCTACCATCTCGTACATTGAGATCATCCCCACAGTAATTGCTGTATCAAGTTATATGCCTTCACTTAAAAAAAAAAAAACCAACTTGAGCTAATTTTGTCAGAAGGCCTTCATATAATCCAGAGGTGGAATTGATTGAGGTCATTGGAGGTTAAATGCTTTGTTATTCAAAATAAGGCATTCTGTAATTTTTTAGTTCATTTCCAGAACTCGAGATTGGGGGATTTCCCTTTTCTGAGGAGGAATTTTGAAGAATAAATCCTTTCTTATTGTTCAGCAACATGCAAAACATAAAGATGCTCTTGAACTTATTAAGTCATTGGGAGTAATTGGAGCTTGATAGTTGGGATACTATAGTTATCTTATGGTCAAGAAAGAATGACCCTGAATTGTAACTTAAGATATGGTGGAGTGTCCCAGGCTTTTTGTTTTGGCCCACCAACCAGCTCCCAGATCATGACAGAGACTTATTACTGGTTTTGAATGTTCTGCCTAGCTGACACTCAGTTATCTGGCTAGCTGTTTTAATTTAAACTAACCTGTTTCTCTTTTATCTACTTTCCCCCTCAGGGCTTTTTACCTTTTCTTTCTGTATAATTTGCATTCACTAATTCTCATGTCTGATTGGCTGGCAGCTTCCTGGCTTCTTGCCCCAGGAGTGTCCCTCATTCTCTCCTCCTCTTGGTCTGCCTTTTTTAGCCTAGATTTCTCTTATTTATTCTTTCTGCCTGCCAGCCCCGCCTATCCTTTTTCTGCCTAGCTATTGGCCGTTCACCTCTTTATTATACCAATTAGGAGCATTAGGTGGCAAGGTGAAATGAATGCAACATAATTTTTAATTAATAATTAAATGACACTTTGCATGGTAAAAGTAATATTCCACAGTGTAAACAGGTGTAGCTCATCTTTGCCTAGTTAACATAATATTCCACAACAGTGGAGGGTAAAGTCTGTTTGGATAATGGTGGATTTTAGAACTGAGAACAACCAGAACTAAAGAATACAATTTTTTTGAACTGAGAATCTGTATGATTTACACTAGGAAAAGTGGTCAGTACGAACAAGGTTTTATGCAGGTAGCTAGTAGGAAATAAAGATGAGGAGACTGAAGAATTGCTCAAGGAATAGGATCACTGGAGCTGAGAGAACCCATGCGAGCTGCAGTGGACCTTGGGGACAGTATGACAGGGACAATAAAAGGAGCAGGGAGAGGAACTGAGAAGTCTGCAGACAAATGCACTAGCGTTGCATTGTGATGTTCCCTGAATACACACACTTAAAGTGAACAGGAGAGTATCCCTGAGAGGAGACCTCTCAAAAAAGAGAAACGGCTCCACTTAGGAGATGGTGGAGAAGCATCCCGGTTCACACTGCTTGGCTAAAGAGTGATCTGTAAAATGTATCCTTGAATAGGCTTCTTAGCCACACTTTACATGGGATTCTAGAATAGTATGGATTGTACCACACACTTGGCGTTGCACACTGAACATTTTGGAAACAGAGGTAGAGACATGGGACTTTAGAAAGAGTGATGTTAAATGATGTGTACCCTTTTGCTGACTGAAGAAAGGTGAGCGGTTGTGTGTTGACGTGCGGTGTTTTCTGTCACAGATAATCTGCTGTGTACGGAGGTCTCGTGGAGGAACTAGCAGTTGAGTTCAACTCTGAGAAATGAATTGAGTAGCTCTACAGAAGGGAGGCTGTAAAGGCAAGCTTGGTCAGAGGAGATGGTATTGACGGGAGGGCTTGGGGTTGGTTGAGTAGGCAAGCTTTGATGGAGGATGTGAACAGATAAAGAGGAAACCTTCCAGATTTGGGAGGGCAGGTATCAGAATAAAAGACTAGTGGGTGATGGCCAAGATAGATTTTTAGGGGGCTGATGCATAGGTTGTGTGCAGTGGTCATTTGCTATGTGTGGGACACAGTGAGAGCAGCTCCATGGGAGACTGATTGACAAGCACCTCCAGAGTTTGTTTGGCTGTGTTTGAGGTATCCATGGAGATGCGCCATGAAGCTAAAACTCAGGGGGGAGGGGTGGGATCTGAAGTGGAGATGAGGCTGATGAGAATGTGGTGTCTCCCATGACTTTGGGGTACATCAGTGATGTGGGCACACGGAACATGCTTTAGGAAAACTAATGTAGCAGGAACGGACTTGATAGAGGAGAAAGGGTGGTTAGCAACCGGAAGTGGCATAAAGGGACCTGTGCAGTGAGAGAAGTCCTCGTCATAGCTGCTCTCAACTAAGTGACAGACACATCCGCGGCTGTTGTCATGAAAGCACTGATTGATCAGGCTCGGTTGCTTTGCTTTGCATTCCTTAAATTTTGTAGGACTGTTTGCATTAGAGCTGGCCAGCCCAGAAGGGGAGCTGGCTCAAAGCAGAAATCCTAAAATAAGAAAATGACTGGCAAGGGAAGGACAACAGGGTGATGCCGTAGACTGTCAGGATCCAGAAGAGCCCTCCCCTCTGCCAGCACTGACGTCCCTTTCCTTCCAGCTACTGCTTGTCCTCATGCTGCCCTGCCTGTGCCCGGCCATGCAGGGGGTGCTGAGTGTACACCTGCCACTCATCCCCTGACTTCCCAGGTCCACCCTGCTCTACCGTTAGCCAAAGACTTCTTCTTGGTGGCTCTGTGGGTGCAGGAGCATAAACCGTATTATGAAGGGGAGGTTTGAATGTCATTCCTTAACAAAAGATGAGTTATAAGCGCCCCAAGACAAACTCAGTTTACAGCGTTTCCGATCTGTATTCATTTTCCTGTTGCTGCTTAACACGAATGGAAGTTTGGTCTTTGTGTTATGTGCTTCTGTTCTCGGAAGCCAACCTGATAGTGACACAGAAATAGACGCCTTCAGTTTTTGCTTGCTTGCATGTTTTTGTTTTGTTTCCCTTTGAATTTTAAGGCCATCAGAGCATTGGCTTTTAACTCAATTTATTATTTCAGTTCTGTCTAAGGAAAGATATTGTTTCTTTCTAGCTCATTTTTAGTGTTTTGATATTTTCTCTCACATTTGTCCCCTGCAGGATCGGGAGCCGAGGTTAGAGTTTATTTCTGATGGTTATCTCTCTCCTGGTCTCTTGACTACAGGACACGCTGTGCTCTGTGACCCCCTCAGGACTCCTGGCTCTCTCTCGGTTCCATTTGTAATATTTGTCACTAAACAGAAATTAATTTATATTTGGAAAGCAGTATTGTACTGTATTCTTTCATAGACCTTTCCCCCCCAAAATTTTTTTAGCTATAGATGTGAGGTAGAAGTTGGGGGTCCTCCCAGAAAACACCCTCAGAAAAATGAGGTAACTTGATGCTGTGTGTGTAGCATTAACCTTTACCCACTACGTGAGGCAGTGCATGGAATTCCCTCCTGTTTAAACACTCTTGCCCTCGGAACCACCTGACGGAGACACTTCAGATGCAGTAGGAAGGCTGCTGTCCTATGACATAGCACAGGGAAGGTAGAAGGCCTGCTCTTCTGCCCCGCCCACTCATCCTCTCCTGGCCTACATCCACAGGGAGGGCCTGGTGACCCTGGTTTTCTCAGAGCTCTTGATTTACCAGGGCTCACCTACAGCAGGGGACTGTGCGTGGCCAGCAAGCCCCAGCAGAAAGAGCTCCCTGCTGGCTCTCCCCACATTGAGTAGGAGAGCCTGTTCATATAGCTCTTCTTCCGTCCCCAGAGAAACAGATTTGTTATGGTGTCCCAGGAGAACGTTGTGTCTTTAATCACTAGACCAACTTTGAACAACTTCTTCCTTGTTTTTCCAAATGAAGTGTATGCCTGCCTCAGACTGCTTTACTTTAAATATCAACACACAGTGTTCTCACCATGCAATTAAAGATTTCCTCCAAGTAAATGCTAAAAGAAATTAAAATGCAATGGGGGCGTTCTACCTGTCTCTGCTGTTAATGCAGCGCAGTGTGGCTCAGTGGGGAAGGACGCTGGCTGCCAGGCTCGATGATCTGAGTTTCATCCTCAGAACCAATGTGATGGAAGGGGAGAACTGACCCCTCCAAACTGTCTTCACGCACACGCACGCACATACAGTATGTAAACGT
Organism: Alexandromys fortis; assembly: GCF_014885135.2. NCBI lineage: Eukaryota > Metazoa > Chordata > Mammalia > Rodentia > Cricetidae > Alexandromys > Alexandromys fortis. The sequence goes on along the minus strand of NW_026068024.1, from coordinate 2,851,826 downwards.
ACAAAATATGATCATCACTGCTACCCTTCATATTATTATGCCTAAGACCACATACTAAAGGATAAAATAAACCCTGAAGTTAGATTCTGGAGAAAACCATCTGTGTGTAATAGAGGTAACAACCTTGCGTAGCCAAGCAGTCTGATGCTTACATTTAAAACCTCCTGCCCTTGGATTTTCGTGTGGATTACCCCCCTGTATCCTACATGGTATTAAATATCAGTGCCCCCAAATATTGTCTAATGCAGGATGGACTATTAGAAACAATAACATTGTGGTTATTAACTTACAGGTCATAGAAATAGTTGTATGTGACTGCTGGTTATTTGGAAACTTGATTTAGCACATTTAACCCTAGCAGGCTCTTCTAACAATGTTCTGTTGACGAGAGGATAGATATGGGCTGCGTGCTGTCTAATGAGGGGTATGACATTGAGGAGACACTTTGGGCCTTTTCAGGCTGCTGCAAATGAATTCATTGATGATGATGACGATGATGATGATATATCTATACACACACACATATACACACACACACATATATTTTCTTGTTTCCTCAAAAAGGGTAAACTCAACACACGTGACCTTGCCTTCTCAACTTTAGGACTTTGGTATTTACAGATTCCTAATTGCTAAGTCAGGTTCTTCATTAAAACCATTCAACCTCGTTTCTGTTTTTCTTCAGGTAATTAGACCTGAAAACCATGCTGGGTTACGCTTATGAATGTATTACTCTAACTCATAGGAATTGTCTTCAATTTTAATTTTAAAAGAACCCAATTAATATTGCTTATCAACTTTGGGACTGTTAGCTCTTCTTGTAGCCAAGTGAAAACCACATTATCCTCACCTTCCAGATGGTGCAAGGACCTCATTACCATCAGGGTCCCCATGGCTTTCCCGTTGGCTACTCAAATGCCATCTACAGATCCTTCCTCTACTCAGTTAGGACAGTCAGGCCACTGTGCAGTTTTACACCTATGTCACTGCTGCGTTCTTTCTGTACAGACAATTATGAATTGATCATGCAGTATGCTGTTCTTTAAAAAGCAACAAATCTTTACTATGAAGGACTTGCAGTTAAAACATCACAAAGCAAAATTAACTAGACCACAAGTCTGTATAGCTAGCTATAGAGTTAGAGTCATTCTGCTTTTTTCATTTGGGAAAAATAAATGCTTATAAATGAAGAGATGTACCTATAGAACTATGTGTGTATAATCTTGAAATGACTTTAGCTTCTACTTCATTTTCAATTCCAACAGTGAGAGGGGAAAGAAAATAGATTCAAAATAAATGTTTGAAACAGTAGACTTTTTATCTTAGGCTAATGCTTAAATCAATATTCTAAAAGCCTGTATGATAGGTACAGACTCCTAGAAGAATTATTGTTAAAAACATGCTTGAATTCATTGCCATTTTGATGTTCTGATAAGTGATACAAGAAAAACAGAAAGGGCTACCAAAAGGCGGAAACCAGTGTCAAGTATCTGGGAAATAAAAACAGGAAGCTCAGGAACTTGGCCTCAGACCAGTTGGAGGGAGCAGTTGCTTGAATGGTTGGCCCTGCATTTTAGCTGTGGGATGTCAGACGGTGACCCACCTTCTGGGGGTTGTGGATTCTTGTGCCCCTCAAGGAGATAAGAGGAAGTTCTGACTAAATATGTTGTTGCTGTTGGTCAGAGAAGTGTGGGTGGATAGGTAAAGAGGAAAATTTTGTTCCGCCACGCTGGGAATGCAGGAAGGAGTTAGCTTTAATGGACTTCCATGTTTACGTCAGAGCAATATGTTCCCGGTGTGTTCTCTAGGCAAGCACCCTGAGTCCTGTACCGTTCATTGGTTCCTTTTCATTTTCAACCTTTTAAAGAACTACATAACTCTGTACTTTCCAGACACGTTTTCTGTTCTGAGATGTATCCCTTCAACCAAGCGCATGCCTGTCCTTTTTCCATCTCTCACCTCAGGTTACCGCAGCGCCCGACTTAGTGGAGAGCAGCGTTGGCTACACGCGTGTGTGTTGCGTTTAACAATGTACTCAATGTGCATTTTTAAAATGCATCAGTTATCATTGCTAAAAGGATAAAATGCATCCCGGCCTCTTCAGCAAGGGAAAGTCTTTGAGAACCAGGTTGACACTTTGTCTTTCCACCTCCAGGGACTGCTTACCAGATGTTGATCTAATGCCCGACTGCAGCTGGTTGCCGCTTTCTCTCCTGTGTACCTCCCAGTGGTCCCTCCTGTGTTTGTGGTGTCTTACTTCTCAGTTGTTCCCAGGGCTCAGCATGTGCTTCGTCACACAGAGCTGCTGAGTGGCTGCCTGGCCCAGCTATGTTCAGCTGAACCCTGGACCATGCAAGCGGGTTTTCCTGATAACGAGCACAGGATATAGAATCGCAGCTCCCTGAGCAGCCACAGGGACAACTGAAGTGGAGAGCACGCGCTGCCTCCCTCAGAGGAGAGCAGGAGTGCCTGCAATGCCCGGGCTTCTCCAGTCCCTGCAGAGCAGAGGATCTGTTCTGCAGAGCTGGGTCACCAACCAGAGGGTAGGAACCACCACAGGTCTCCGGAGCTGTTCTTATATGTGTGCCCCAGGCCGTTCAAACCTCACTAACCACCGTGATTAGTATTCCCAAGCTATTATCTGGGTGTGGACACTTCTCTCAAACTGGACAACTTATATTTGTACTTTTTACTTGAGAGACCAGAGCAAGAGTGGAGTGGGGGGAGGTGTTGTCCTTGGAAGGAAGTTCAGGCCTGAGTTTGAGAGCACAGTGACTTTAGCAAGAATCAAAACGTTGATTATTGCAAATATCCGTATGGTCTTTCAGTGTAGGTATGGATTTGGTAGAGTTGTTTTATGCTTTTCCAGGTTTTCCAGTATTATATATTTACTACTATCCTGGTTCAGAGGTCACCTGAATATAGAAGAGTTTCATTTCTTAAAGAATGGGGGAAAAAAGTCTTTCTCAGTGGAAGGGGCAGGGTTGAATGCATACAGCTTCACCCAAATAGACCTCTGTGTGAGTGAAGACAGTTTCTCCACCTGCAGCGGAAGTCACTTGGACCAGCCCCCGTGTGACAAGAAGAATGTGAGGTTGCCACGTTTGTCCTTGTCCCATATTAGCATCCCATTCGGTCTTCCAGAATTTTGTCAACTTCAGAAGCCCAGACTCATGTTTCTCTCTTTATGCATTTTCTTACAACCTAGGGAAATGTTCGCCCAGGCAGTGGCACAGACAGGATAGTCAGATGCAGTGGAATGGTGCAGGGCATGGCAGTTCAGGGGAGACTGGCACTCACTGAATTGTAATGAGTTTAAAAGCCCTCTGTGACTCATAGGCGAGCTATGTTTACCTCCAGACCTTATGCCTCTGTCCTCTTTGTGAAATATAGAACTTTCTCAAGAAAGTCCTTTCAGGGTTCATTAGAATTCAACCTTTGGTTTTAAAAAAGTTTAGAAATGTTCTAATAAAATTTGATTCACCCCCCAGTACAAACTGACCTCAGCTAAGCCTACGGTAGCTTGGGCGCTCAGATTATTTCTCTGGAAGGGTGGGAGGTTCTTCTTTTAATGGTGTCTAGGCTCTAAGATGACTACAGAGGGCTCACATGGGTTGCTGATGCCTCTGGAGTCCTGGACATTCTCTTTCATAGGACGCCTTCCTGCTTTTGATTTGTGACCTCTGTTGCTAAGTGTTTTTTTGCATCAGGAGGAAGTGACAGCAATAAGCAGTGACTGTAAAGCTGGGGAAGGGAAGGCATTAACACCATGTGAATGTTTGTGTGGTTTTCAGGGGCTGGAATGTTCCTCTGAATCAAGGATGTCTTCTTTGTTTCTGGCTGACAACTTCCTAGTTTTCCAAGGGGTAGGGAAACTTTTTATTCTTTTCTCTGTCGCTGGAAGTCTTTTTTTTTTTTTTTTTTAATTTCCCGAAAAGCAAGTACAGTGTTTTCTGCTTATCAGAGGTCCTTCTTTTCCTGTTCCAATAACAAGAGAACAATACAGGAATTTAATAATGCTTTAAGATTGATTGTTTCTTGATGTACCCAGATATTTGTCTGAAGATAAAAAATGCAGGTTTTATAACATAGAGAAAAACTGTTTGTTGGTAGTATAAACAGTTATTGTGTATTTGTTTTGTTTTTTTGCTTCCCTTTTATCCAGTTTAGAAAACAAAATGGGTTTTGTTTTTCGGTTAAAAATGTGGAGCTCTGTTGTTAAAAGTGCAGAAAATTGAGAAGTTGTTAAGGACACTGGTTGAGCCTGCTAGAAGGGCATGTAAAGGTGTCTGGGAGATGTCTCAGCCCTGTTTGTGCATTTATACTACATTAAAGATCATTGTTTACTATTCGCAGGCTTTCTCAAAAGAAAAACTAGTTAGTCTACCTTGAAGAGGTTTTGAAAATGCCAGGAGTGGTCTTTCAGATGGTACTTGAAACCTGGTGACCTGTCTCACTGTGGTCGTCCTATCTGCTTTGACCTCAGAGGACCTTACGTCCTTCTCTGGAGTGTGAGACAGAATCTTACGTTCTCTGCTGGGTCTGATCTGATTGATTCAGGTCCGGGCAACCAGTCAGGCTTTTAAACTGCCTCAATACTTGGCACATGCCATTTACCGCGATGTTTATCTCTGCCTTCGTGAAGAGACAGCAAGATTTACACTTCTAGTGCCCGTTGGCGCTCTGCTTGCTAATCAAACTAGAATCTTCTAAATGCTTTCCTGTGGAGAGTCAGCTCATCTCTGGTCATCAGGAATGTTGCAAATGAAATTATGCTGTAGTCTTGTTAAAGACCTTAGTGTGACGTGGAACTCAAGAATGTTATCCGTGTGTTCCTTTGTGTCCCTGCCTGGATCCATGTCTGCTAAATGCTCCTGGGAGCCCTCTGACTGCATCAGGGGTTAAACATGTAAGGACGAATGCATCTGTCTTGACTAATAGGTCATTCTTGGAAATGAGTGTGACCATCTCGTTAGCTCTACGTGTGCGCGTGTCTGCATCCACATAGGTGTTGCTAAGTGTAACAAAGACGACGGTGGTGCTGCAGTCCCTGGTTACAAGTTTCCTGAAAATTTTGCTTCTCTTTGATGGTCACAGATTCCCTGCTAACCTCTGTCGTACACATTCCAGCCATTCTTTTTAAGAGCGAGTGTGATTTTTATATACTTTGTAAACATCTGAGGGAGAAAGAACAAGCTCTGACTCCTCAGATAAATATTATTCAAACTCCTTCCACTTTCATTTCCCTTATCACCAGGACAACCACACCCAATTTTGCTATTAAACTATGTTGTCTATCTGCTTCCCACATGCCAGCCAAGCTCGCCCTATTGAGTAGCAAAGGAAACACAACAGATAAAGTTGAATACTGTCTTCCTCCTGTTGACATTTCTAGAGCAGCAAGTCCGAGAGTTTGTCTCCTCTGCATAGACAAGAAGTGTCGTGGGTCATGATCAGATGGCACACCCCTCGGTAACCATGATGACTCCCAGCAGAATTCTTTAGAGCATTCCAGAATTCTGATAAACAGAAGAAGAATGACTATTAACTTACGAACTGTTTGCTTCATTTTTCTATATATGGAGAGAAAACGTGGGGGCAAAGCTAAAGCTCGTGTAGGATGCTGGCTTCTCCCAAGGCTCAGAGTCAAGGCCGTCCCAGCTCTCCCTAAGTCAGTAGCTCTCAACCCTGGGGTCATGACCCCTTTGAGGATTGAACAGTCCTTTCACGGAAAACACAGAGATTTACATGACAATCCCTAATAGTAACCAAATTGCAGTTATTAAATAGCAATGAAAATAATCTTATGGTTGGGGGTCACCACAACATGAGGAACTATATTAAACTATATTAAAGGATCACAGCATTAGGAGGGTTAAGAGCCTAGTTTGTCTTGGAGAAGCCTCCATGTTTGGCCACTCTTGTGGTGGGACACTTGGCTGTATTTGATGGCGTTGGTGGCTTTACTGCAGGGTTGTGTCACTGCTCCGTTCAGAGGGACTGTCCACAAAACCCTGCACTAACTTTGGTGTTTCATGCATTTTGTGCCATAGGTTCCTTAGTGAATATCCCAGCAAGATTATTTTGCCACTCCCCCCCCCCAGAGTTCCTTCTGTTTTAAATATGTTTCTGAAAACTTAAATGCAAGTCATATCAGCAAATGGGGTGACCCACTTGGTGACCATTTGTTTGAGGTGATGGCTGACTCTGTTGTATTTCCTATGGCAGAGATACCGGATTTTGTTTTTTACCAAGGAAACACATTTCACTTCCTTACTCATCGTAGGTGAAGCAGTTGCTAGGAAGAGAAATCATCACCACAGCACACCTCATGTTATTTACTATTATCTGAGGCAACAGAAATAAGGCACTGTCCCCGAAGTGTTGTAAATCACAGCACACAGACACAGCAAGGCCTAAGAAGGTAGTAAACGTGAAACGGGCGTGCGAATGCGGCCTCCATGCGCTGGCCCTTTGAAGGGGTGTGGGCAATCAGTAAAAAGCACTAGGAATTCAAATAAGCCGTGCTCGAAAGTAATACCAGGGTTTCCCTTAAATGCTGCTGAATGGATTCTGCTGTGTTAAATGCCAGTTAAATGTGTATCACCAGCATGCCTAATAAAAGGAGAGGATGACAGAAATATCTACTTAAGGCTTTGAAACCTTGAAGCCCTTTAATGTGCTTTTGACCTTCAGCGAAAGGACATAGTCACAGAGCAGAGGAAATGCCTTACATTCTAGAATCTGGGTTTGTTTCTTTATACTTTTTTTTTTTTTTGGCACTGTTATAACAGTAAGGCTTTTCTTTCCTCTTTTTTTTTTTCCACAGTACAGTCAACACAGGTTTTCAAACAAGGAGGGAAAGACAGTCCCAGGGCCAAAAGCAATGAGTAGCAGGGCCTGATTGAAGGGCTTTGCTGTTGCAGGGAAGCCTAGAACCCGAAAGCAAACAAACAGAAGCCCACACAAATACAAATTTTATATAAAATGGGATACCTAGGTGTGTGCGTGCACAAACACACTTCCGTGTGCCCAGTGCGTGGTAGAGTGAATGCTGTCTTGTGTTGGGTTTGTTGATTCTCTGTCAGCTGTGCTGGGGTTATTCCATCTCGTGTGGTTTTTGGATCCTCCCTCTATTTCCAGCTGTTTGAAGATTATTTCTTCAAGGGTTTCCCCCCACCCCTGTAGTAGAGAAAATAACCTGGTTTAATTGAAGTCCTTCTGAAGCATGCGTCTGCTGTCTGACAGAAGCCCTTCCTTTCAACTCACTTAGTATTTCAGCCAGTCTGTCATCTGTCCTTAGTAAAAGGGCACGTAAACTTCCGAGAATGAGACAGCGAGATCTGATTTTCTTTCCATTAGTGAGATTTTCATATCAAGACAAAACTGCAAGTACATTTGTATTTGTCGTGATTTCCCAGCTTTACCTCTAATGGATTTGTTTGTGTGTGAACTTTTCTTCAGACTTTGAATGACGTCACACAGCATCTCTGAGGCAGATGGGTTTTGTGGGACCTTGATTTGGTGGAGCATCTTCTTCCTGTTTTTGATGTCCATACCGTTTTATCAGTTTGTGTCGCTCCGACATGGAGGACATCGGGGAAGTGATGTGTGAATGCTTATGAGCAGAAGAAAAGCAGTTCTTAAAGGTAGCCTTGACAGTTGTTCTCCAAAGCTCACGGGTTCACAAAAGTGTTTGTCTGAAGTACTGGTTCCCAGTGTGTGCATTGAAATATTTGTCCATTCACTCGCTCACTCAGCAGATAGCTGTTGCACACCCGCTGTGCTCCACAGAGTTCAACAGGAACCAGACAGACAAGGTGGTGCTCCTCCCTGTCCTGTGCTGCACAGAGCGCAGGTAGACTCCCACAGTTGAAGCCGATTCGCAGGGTGCTGGGACAGAGAGAGGGTGGTTAGAGAAGGCTGTCTCTGCCGAGGTGGTCTGGAAAACAGACCGAACGGGAGAGAGGTGTTAGCTATGCTGCGGACCTAGAGAAGGCGATGGAGAGACAGCTCTGCCATGAAGAACTCTTCTGCAGAGGACCCAGCTGCGGTTCCAGGCACCAACATTGGCTAGCTCACAACTGCCTGTAACTTCAGCCCCAGGGCTCTCAGCCGGCTGTGCTTAAGTACCCAGGCTGACACACACACACACGTACAGATAATTAAAGTGAATCATATATGTATATAACAGGAGCTAAGCCACGACTATGCCAGCTGTGGTGGTCCATTTCTTTAATCCCAGTGCTCGGGAGGCAGAGGCAAGTGGATCTCTATGAGTTTGAGGCTTTCCTGGATTACATAGCCAGTTCCAGGCCAGCCAAAGCTACGTAGTGAGACCCTTTCTCAAAAACACAAAGCAAAGCCAAAATAAAAATTGATTATCTCAGCAACAATAATATTAAATAAATAACATGCCTGGAGAGAAAATTCCTAGGCGGGTTAGCATGTGTTCAGTGACAGGGAAAGTTCCCTGTCCTGGGAGCCAGAACTGTTGGTGCGGCTGGTATGTTGAGGGCTGGGAAGGTGGCAGGAGCGGTAAGGAAGGACTCATTTACACCTACAGTAGTAAGTTTTGATTCTTCTCTTAATGCACTAGGAATCTATGGCAATGCATTAAGTTTCAATGGAGATAGTAGGGGGGCGCTGTTTTTAAGATCAACTCTGGCCACCCTGGAAAAAATTGATTTTACCTGGAGGCTGCAGGATTATTGGGGATATTCCTCTTGACCCTGGAGGAGAATTCTGTCAGCCATGGAGGCCATGTAGGCCATGAGGTCCACCACTCTGTTGCTGTAGCCGAATTCATTGTCGTGCCAGGAAATGAGCTTTACAAAGTTGTCATTGAGAGCAATGCCAGCCCCAGCATCGAAGGTGGAAGAGTGGGAGTCACTGTTAAAGTCACAGGAGACGACCTGGTCCTCAGTGTAGCCCAGGATGCCCTTTAGTGGGCCCTCGGATGCCTGCTTCACCACCTTCTTGATGTCGTCATACTTGGCAGCTTTCTCCAGGCTGCATGTCAGATCGACGATGGACACATTGGGGGTAGAAATGCGGAAGGCCATGCCCGTGAGCTTCCCGTTCAGCTCTGAGATGACTTTGCCCACAGCCTTGGCAGCGCCAGTGGACGCAGGGATGATGTTCTGGGCAGCGCCACGGCCGTCTCGCCACAGCTTCCCAGAGGGGCCATCCACAGTCTTCTGGGTGGCCGTGATGGCATGGACTGTGGTCATGAGTCCTGCCACGATGCCAAAGTTGTCATGGATGACCTTGGCCAAGGGGGCTAAGCAGTTGGTGGTGCTGGAAGCGTTACTGACAATCTTGAGGGAATTGTCATACTTGTCATGGTTCACACCCATCACAAACATGGGGGCATCGGCAAAAGGGGCGGAGATGATGACCCTCTTGGCCCCACCCTTCAAGTGGGCCCCAGCCTTCTCCATGGTGGTGAAGACACCGGTAGACTCCACAACATACTCGGCGCCAGCATCCCCCATTTGATGTTGGCGGGATCTCGCTCCTGGAAGATGGTGATGGCCTTCCTCTTGATGACAAGCGTCCCATTCTCAGCCTTAACTGTGCCTTTGAACTTGCCATGGGTGGAGTCATACTAGAACATGTAGACCATGTAGTTGAGGTCGAAGAAGGGGTCATTGATGGCAATAACGTCCACTTTGCCAGAAGTGAAGGCAGCCCTGGTAACCAGGCGTCCAATACGGCCAAATTCGTTCACTCCGACCTTCACCATCGTGTCTCTGGAACGAGGCTGGCACTGCACAAAAAGAAGCGGCTGTCTCTAGAACAGGGAGGAGCAGAGAGCCGAAAGGAAACTCTTGATGCAAACTGTGCATCCCTCTGCTGGCCAGCCCAACCCTGACTCCTTCCTTGAGCCCAGGTCCCTCCTCCTCCCGTCTTTGGAGAATGATTGTTGGTTTTCCCTGGGGACGTTAGCAAAATTCCTATCCCAATTTGCTCAGCTTCCCTCTAAAATTATTCACAGAATCTTTAAGTTTTGACAAGAAGCATCTGCTGTCTCCGGCGCGATTATTCTCACACCAGAATCCCTGGAGAATCAGGACCAGCGAAGGCAAATGCAAGTTGATTTGTGCGGTAGCTCATGCATATTCCACAGCGCTCAGAGCCTCTCCATTCTGGGTCTCAGTTCTCTCCTGCGGGTGCACCCTTGAGTGCGCCGGGACTTTGTTGCGCTCTCACTGTCCCAGTCATACCCCCATTATATTGTATTCTCCTACGCGTCACCCTGGAAGCAGAGATGGTGCCTGGCACGTAGGATAATTAGTAGATAATGTATGGGGGAAAATGGACTGAAACGAAGTTATGAGAATGGTAACTCGTGATAAAATTAAAGAATGAATCCGACTTTATTTTGCCGCCATTGTGGAGGATGAAGAGAAACCGTGGTATGCGGTATTGGGAATAAAACATCGTCTCAATCAAGAAGAACAAGGAGACCATGCAGACAGATTATCAGAAAGCATTCCAAAGTTTAAAACCCATTCAGGTTTCAGAAAAAAATCCCAAAGTCATGACCAGCAACAGTAATCAGCCTCCAGCCAATAGGCAGCAGCATGATTTCTGGACCGTCCCAGTGGGTAGGAAATGGGACACTTACTCCCTTTAATAACCGTGTATTTGTCTCCTGGAAAGAAAAGACAGAGCAGGTCTGGGGTTTGGGTTGTTTTTTCCTTTGTATTTGGGTTTAGTTGTGCCTCATTTTGTTTAAGCTCGCCATTTTGGCTCTGGGAACATTTCTTTTTCGAATTACTGCTGCCAGCATTTTTTTTTTTTTTGATACAAAAGGAAAATAATATTTGCTGTTTGTAGTTAGAAGAAACCCTGGCGTGAATTCCTCTAGAAACTTAAGAGAGAAATTATTAGCCATATCCAGACCGGTAGCTAGCTGGCTCAGAGTCTCCTCCCAGGAGCATTCCTGATTAATGGGGGAATCTGTTCTGTAGTCAGAAGCTGCCTTCTCAAGCCCAGGCTGTCCTGGCTGCAGCCATGACCAGCTGCGCAGCTGCAGTCACTGCCAGGGCTGTGCTTCTGATTTGATGCCACTGCACGTTGGAGGTGGTGGACGGGAGCTGGGAGGTTGAACAGCACCTGGGATGGTTTAGATGTGTCACCTAGCAGCAAAGACGCAGCAGCCTCCCAGGGGCCTCCCACTGGAAGGGGTGGCTGGATGCGCTTAGGAGCCCTTTCATTATATTTCCTAGTTGTTTTGTTCTCTTCACAGGGTTTCTCTTGGTTGTCCTGGAACTCACTCTGTAAACCAGGCTGGCCTCGAACTCACAGAGATCCGCATGTCTCTGCCTCCCGAGTGCGGAGATTAAAGGCGTGTGTCAGCATGCCCAGCTGCATCCTGGCTTTTATCCAGATCCCTGCAGCTCCTGTCTTTAGAGAGCAGCTTGCTCTATGCGTCTCCTGATAATCCTTTTCCACTTCCCCAGCTCCCACCATACTGCTCATGGGTTCTGTTTGCTTCCATCCGTTTCTGCTACAGCCCTTGCCCCCCCCCCACTGAAACAGCCTATTGGCCTCTTTCCAGGGATAATAACCCACCTCAATTTTTTTTCCAACATAAAATGTTTCCCAGTATAAGAGTGCTAATAGAGTTTGTGACAGCAATGATGGCCTGAAGATAAAAATATTATCATAACTGATGATGTGTACCTAATTCCGGGTAACCTTCCCCTCGATCCATTTGGAGTCTCATGGGAGTCTCCATGAAAGACTGTCTGCTACATCTGTGAGACCCTAAAGACAAAACACAGATCTGGAAGAAATCAGTAATGGGTAAACCCCGTAGCTAAAGAATTTTAATGTAGCCGAAGAGTCAACAGTAGAAGACACAACCCCAACTGGAGATGAGTCTGGCGTTCTTGAGAAGACAATATTAGAGCAGAATAGGCTATTGGAATGAAAATGAGCATTGTGTCCATTCGCAAAGGCCATAGGAGTGCCCAGAAGTAGTCTTATTCTGATTGAGGAAATAGAGGATGGTCTTTCCTGCCAGAGAAGATAGCATTTTATTAGACCCTAGGGAGAACAGGATTTTAAAGATGGCGTAGGATAGAGCACCTTCCAGACCAAGGTGGTGGTGGGGATGTGGAGGAAAGTCCTGGGAGGTGGAGTGCAGGCCTTCAGAATTTGGGAGCTCCCATGAGAGATATGGACAGTAAGTGCTTTGAAGAAGGCTGGAGTGAAGGGGTCAGGTGTGGGGAGACACTGTTCCCTGGAGGCCAAGAGAGCTGTCTAGAAAGAGTGTGCTCTTGCTTGTGAAGGTTAGCTGTGAGAATGCCTGCAGATAGAGGCCAGAGCGCAGAGGACGGATGGTGGTCCCACAGCCCCTCGCAGAGGACGGATGGTGGTCCCACACCCCCTTCACCTGCTCTCTGCTGGTGTTGTCTGCGCTCGAGTTCTGTCAGGTCCCCCGTGCCTCTTTTTACTTTTGTACAGTTGGAAAGTGGGGTACACTGCCAAGGCAGACATGGGGCAGAGCTACCTTCCATCAGCCGGAAATGGCAGCTGCAGATCTCTAGGCCTTTTACTCTGTGGGAGTCAGAGACAGAGGGGTGCAAGCTTTGCTTTCTTTACACCCCAGTCCTGAGATCTCCCTGGACTGATGGTAGGCTAGTGGCTCCGCTTCGATGGGCCAAGGAGCCATCCCTTCCTCAACAGTTAAAATGAGGACAGAATCGTGGTTGTAGGATCCCCACTGTTCAAATCAAGGCCCCCATCCTTCCATTTTCTGCTTTCTTACACTTTGGCTGTCCTCTCTCCCCTTCGATTCGTCTGCTTTAGCCACTTCATGATCTAACCATAATGTATCTGTGATAAATGTGCGTGCCCACTGCTAACTTAGCACATGCATGTTTAAAGAAATTCTCTGAGGCCCTTAAATATTATACATGATTCATGTGTATGTAAAAAGAAAAAGTGCTTTTGAAGCTTAAAGTCGAATTCCAGGTATACGGATGAGTCTTTACTGTTAGAACAGAAGGGAGATTTGTTGGGAAAGGGCTGGTGGACCCTGCAAGGCGTTAAAATGTATGTATACTCTAATCAATGTCATTAATAATTTTGTCTTTTGGGTTTGCATCTGCTACTGGTTTGGATAGTTGGGATTTCTGTCAGGGTGAAATCGTATTCACCATTGTAACTGGTTAGTTTTGGTCAACTTGACACAAACTAGTGTCATCTGGGAAGAGGGATCTTTAATCGAGAAAAATGGCTTCATCTGACTGGCCTACAGGCAGGTCTTTGGAGTATTTCTTGATTAATGGTTGATGTAGGAGGGCCCAACCCATTGTGAGCAATTCCACCCTTGGCCAGGTCGTCCTGGGAAGTATTAAAAAAACTGAATGTGAGCCTGAGAGTCAGCCAGAGAGCAGTGATCCTCTGTGGTCTCTGCATCAGTTCCTACTCTGGCTTCCCCTCATGATGGAACGGTACGTTTTAAGAGAAAACAAACCTATTCCTCCCCAAGTTGATTTGGTCATGGTATTCACCCCAGTGACAGAAACCCAAACTAGAACATGTGTAAGGCATAGTTCTCGTAGGCATCCAAGACTAGATAGTTTGGTGTGTCTAACTTGTTACGACTAAGCTCGGGCCGATTTTTACATTTGTATGTTCTTGAGAATATTTAGCACATTGAACATATGAGTGTACTTAATTTAGTAAGGGACTTGTGCCACAAGGACTAGCTCTTTTAATATTGCTTTCCTTCTTCTGAAATTTATGCTGAGCACAACTTTTTATGTTATTTTTTTTTCTGGAGCCAACTATTTTAAAACAAGAAATGCATTAATAAGTAAAGGAATTTTTGAGCTATTTTGACCTGGCTGCCATGTACAGGATTCCCATACTACTGCACTGTGGTGATGTGCAGTAGTTAAACTTAGTGGTGAGACTAAGAAACAAGGGAAGGGCTAAAGGAGAGAGCTTCATTGGTACAGTGCTTGCCGTAAAAGCATGGGCACCTGAGCTCGGCCTCCAGAATCTATAGAAAAGCATGTTGCTGCATGCTTATAGTCACAGTAGTGGCTGAGGCAGAGACAGGTGCACCGCTGGGGTTCGGTGATCAGCCAGCCTAACCTAATCAGCACTCTCTAGACCATTGAGAGACCTTGTCTCAGAAAACAAGCTGGTTAATTGCCCAAGAAGCAACTCAAGGTTGACCTCTACAAGCACATGTATATATAAGTGCGCACACACACACACACACAGCATGGCATTACACATACACAAAAAAGTAAAAACATCAAAAAGTAGCTGATAATTTAATTTTAATAAAAAAATAGTGATATTAGAGACCAGTTGTTTTATCTTTTTGATGACCATGAATAATGCAAGTCCCAGTCAGTTCTCTGATCCTTTTAAACATACTTCTGTACTTACTTCCTCTGTCTTACATTTCCCTGTTTGTGCCGCAGATTTATATATATTTATATCTCCCCCCCGCCCCGCACCTCCTCTTTCTGACTTCTTCCTACATCCCTTATCTACTCTTCAATGGTTGAAACGTCCTTGCCTGCTAGCAAACCATAGCACTTTAGTCCGTGTATTAAAAATAAATCATCTCCTGGAGGGATAGCTCTCTGTGGAGGTTTTTGATTAGTGTTCACGAGGCTCTGGGTTAGGTGCTCAGCACTGTTTTGAAAATGAGTAAGTAAAAACAAATCTCAGTTCTGAGGTTGCAAATATAATAACTAATATCTCTAGCATGCTCACCCTGCTCCAGAAGTCAGCAGGCACTTCTTGGGGATTGTCATATTTCACACAAGAACCCAGTGTAGTAAGGTCAAGGGGTGGGAGAACTTCCCAATGAAAAGTTCACAGCCAGAACAGTCAGAATGAGATAGAGCCACCCCTCCACCCCTGCCCTGCTCCCTTGGGTCCCAGTGATCTTGTTCTGGATCTCATGGTAGTGACCAGTTCTGTTCCCTTTGCTGCTTCAGCAGTTCAGGCCATCACAGTATAATGATTGCGGGCAGGGTTTTGACAGACAGGGACTGGAAGCATGGCCGAGACCCTTTCCCCTGCAGTCCTGAGTCTGAAATGCCCTTGGAGAGCTGCCATTTTTTAGATACATCCAAGGCCCAGCTGATTTTTGGGAGCTAGGAAAGTTTTCACTCTGTGCTGGCGAGTTTTATGTCAACTTGACACAAGCTTGAGTCATTTTGGAATAGGGAACTGTTGTAAAGTGCAACAAGAGAGACCTAGGCAGCAGTGGGTGAGAGTCCATGGCGGGGCGGGTAAGGGACAGACATACCATGCAGGCAGAACTTATGTGGGAGTTTTATTGAGATAAATGGAGTGGAGGAGGGGGAAGAAGAAAAGAGAAATACCGAGAAAAAGAGGAAGAAGAAGGCTTGGACCAGTGGGGAAGAGAGATTGGGAAGGGGCTGGCCAGGGTACTGCCTGGGTTTATCTTGCCAGGTGATAAGGGCCAGCATGATGCCGAAATCCTGAAAGGAAGCTCAGTTTTAAAAATGCTCCCCTTAGACTGGTCTGTGAGCAAGCTTGTGGAGCATTTTCCTGAGTGATGCTTGATGTGGGAGGACACGGTTCGCCATGGACAGTGCCGCCCCTGGGCTGGTAGTCCTGTGTGCTCTGTTAGGGTGCCAGGCTGAGCAAGCCACGAAGAACAGTCCTTCCGGTCAGCAGCATTGCTTCATGGCCTCTCCGTCAGTTCCTGCCTCCAGGTTCCCGCCTCAAGATCCTACCCTGACTTTTCTAGATGATAGGCTACCAGTCGTAAGCTGAAATAAACCCTTTCTTTTCCGAGTTGCCTTTTGGTCTTGGTGTTCACCCCAGCTACAGACACCCTGACTGAGGTCGCCCCCTACGGAGCTCTGAAGTTGCAGGTGTAAATTGTGGAGTTGCTGACATTATGTTTCTGGTCTTGTGTCCCCTCCTGCCTGTGTCGCCTGCCCTATGGAGGCCACTCAGGATATGGACGCCTGTGAGACCTGTGTAAGAAGCTGAGAATATAAAGCGATTTGCTAAAAGGAATTTTTATTGGCATAACATAGTAAAAGCCATGTTTTCATATACTCTTCTGATCCTTGGAGCCACATAGCATCGATTAAATTAAATCCGAAATCATAATCACCCATTTCATAGCAGTGGTTATATTCTTAGCTTGTAAAATTAATACAGATCCCAAAACTACCGAGAAACCCTGTTTTGAAAAACAACTGTTTTGAAAAAAAAAAAACCCACACCCCCCAAGAAATAATACAGACCTGTTTTCCAAAGATTATTTTTTTTTTAAAAAAATCTGACTTTCGTGCATTCATGGTTTTCTTTTCCTAATCAATTTCTTTTGGAAAAACTATGCTTTTAAGTGTTGCCGTGAAGAAGCATTTGGACATCGGTGAAAAGCTTGATAATTAGTGTTATCTGAATGCTTATTTACCTCAGCTAAGAAGACTGAAATTAACCCTCATGAAGCAAGCGTGTTTCTTGACGAGTTTATCTTTCAAAAGCTATTTTGTTGTTGTTGTTCTTTGCATGATCTTAAGGTGACCAGATAGATGTGTGTCACATTTTTAACTTTAATGTGTAGGCCTATGTTTTTCCTTTCCTCCAGTCAGTCCCCCGAAAGGCTTCAGTATTTCAGTGGAATTGTAGGGATGACACCCTAGTTTTGCGGGGAACAGGGAACTAATGCCTGGCAAAAAAAATAATGCATAATAATATAAAAATGCTTTACGTTGTGATTCTCAGGCAGAGTGTTAGCTTTCCACCGCTATAACGAAATCACCAAGATCAGCAGTTCACAAAGAGAAAGGCTTGACATGATAACGCTTTATGGTTTCCAGTTTGTGATTGGTTGACCCTGTTGCAGTGTTAGCATATCATGCCTGAGTACATGAAGGACAGTGGCGCACCTCTTGGCCGGAAAGCAACGAGAAAAGGAACCAGAGTCCCACGATCCCATTCAGAGACCTAAGAACCTTCCATAAATTTCCCCCTTCCAAAGGCTCCGCTGACTCGGTGGTACCACTCTAGGGGCCAGTCTGTACAGTCTGTACTTTGAAACGTAAGTTCAAACTGTTAGGCACCAAGAGTGATTTATTATTATTATTATTATTGTATATCTCATGAACTACTGTAAAAGAAAATGTCAAAGGGGGCATTAGGGGAAAGTATTGAGAAGTGGCAGAATGGGAATAGTCATGGGCCTCCCCGAGGCAACTGAAGAATGACATGATTTGAATATAGAAATTCCTTGGTGCCTCTTAGGGACCGCTTAGTTTGGTATTATATGTCATACATCAGGCGTAATTAATATTATTTGATTTAAAACTAATTTTAGAGTACTTTCAACACTCTCAACCTTTAATGTGGATGTTAGTGGTTTGCTGGAGCCAGGGGCATATGCCTGTTCCATTTAGAAGTTCCTATGAGTAGATGCTAGAAAGGACTGGCGGTTTGAAAGAAAATGGCCTCCCAGAGGGGAGTAGCACTATTAGGAGGTGTGGCTTTGCAAGAGTAGGTGTGGCCTTGTTGGAGGATGTGTATCACTATGGGGGTGGACTTTGAGGTCACCTGTGCTCAGTCTACACACAGTGTGACACACAGTTCATTTCGTGTTGTCTGTGGATCAAGAAGTATAACTCAGCTCCCGTAAGGACCCTGTCTGCCTGCACACCACCTTGCTTTTCACCATGATAATAATGGACTCAACCTCTGACATTGTACACCAGCCCCAATTCCGTGTTTTCCTTTATAAGAGTTGCTGTGATCATGGTGTCCCTTCACAGCAGTAAAACCCTAAGACAAAAGATAAACAGCTTCTGCCTCTGTATATTTGAAGCTTTAAATGCTGGTCAAAATCCTCAGTATCCAAGGCCACTGGGTTCTCGTGGCTGTGTTGTTAGGGTTTTCCTGCTAGTCCCTGCCAGTGTTGAGTGTGGGGTTGCTTCATTGCCTCTCTTCAGATGCACGCGTTGTTCAGCAAGTCAGTTCGCCATGGCAAGAGGGCGCATCCTGGGAGCACTGCGCTATGGTAGGAGGTGTTTACGATGCGGAGGCTTTGCTTTGTGAATGATGTGGTTCGTGGGATGGACTTTTGCAGAACTCTGTAGTAGCAGTCAGCTTCCTGCACGGGGGCACCCAAGTCTAACGATGCCCGCTGTGCTTCTGCCATGCAAGACTTTGGAAGTGGACGTTTGTTGCAGGGCCTGTTACTGCTGACGCTAAGGTTTGCTACCCATAGCCCATTGTCTTCTGTGGTCATGCTTTCTTGGTCTCCTTACATAGGTCAAACCGGAAACTGGGAATGGAAATACTGTCCCGCTAAAGTCTGCTTCACCTTCTTTCTGAGGAGCCTCTAAGCACGTAGGAATAGATGTGGTGGAAATAAGACATAGACTGTGTGGGAAGAAGGGAATGAATTGCTTTCATCCTGGAGTCTTCTCATACTCGGTGAGATCCGCCTGTTTATGTTAGGCTTGGAGATACTTTAGAATTCACTTTAATGCACTGTGCAGTGCTTTGGAAATGACAGCTGAATTTAGGCAGTTTGTTTGCAGAATGAATTTTTGAACCTTTCATTGTGTTTGAGGTAAATAGTGACATACTAGAAGCCGTAAGCAGAATCCTTCCCGTTTTTTTTTCTCATGCCACATGGTCCCATCAAGCTTCTGGTAGAACATGCTTTTCATTATTTAAAATAGCCGTGCTGGACCGGGAAAGCCATGAAAACATCCATAAAGTCAGTTATATTTGAGACACACCCTCTCCTTTGCTGGTTAAGCCTAGTGTCAATTTTATAACATTCCTTTCTTAGCAAAGTCAATATAGTTGCCGTGCAATGCTGTAGTAATGTTCAGCTCATTGTGTGCAGACGTTTCTAGAGTAAGAGAATGCTAACAAGTACCCAGCTGTAGTACTAACGAGTACCCAGCTTGAGCACTAATGAGTACCCAGCTGTTTACTAGCCCACACTTATCAAGACTGGTGTGTAGCTAGGACAGGAGACATTGTGAACTTAGTATGTGTTTTAATGCTTTAGGCTGATGATGCCTGGTTATTGTAGCAAATTATATGAATCTTTTTTCTCCTCGTATCCTTTGATTCTTTAGAGTTTGCATTATTGATGTGGTTCTCTGATATAAAAGGATCTGTAACTTTCTGTAAGGATTTGGAAGTCAAGAGTTAGTGATAATTACAACTACCAATAGTTATTTGTATGCCAGATTGCTCTATAAGAAATTTCTCAAGGGATGGGGAGATGGCTCAGTGGTTTAAGTCGACCTATGTTCAGAACCCCAGAACCCACATAAAGCCCGGCATGGCGGCATCTACAGTCCTGGAGCTCCTACAGTGAGATGGAGACAGTAGAGTCCCACGCACCCCTAAGCCAGCTATCCTGGTGGGCACTCAAGTTGTCTTCCCACCCTCTGTGTACTTGAAATGGCACACGTGTCCCCCCAGACACGCACACCTGTGTGAGAGCACACACGTGAGTGACAGTGACAGACAGAGATGGACAGAGACAGAGAATGAGACGTTTCTTGAAAACTGAAGCTAGGCAATGTCCTTCTGACTGTCAGTGCTCAGCACGATCAGGCGCTCAATTATCTATGGAAAGAAAGAGCCTCGCAGGAAGTCAGATTAATGGGAGCTAGGGAAGGGTGTGAGAGAGAAAACTGAAAGGGCTATGGCAGCTGATTAGCGTCCTGCTATGCTCCTCTGGGTGTTACGTGAAGTATCAGAAAAACATAGGTCTTACAAGACTCAGGTGCCAGCTTCATGGAAACACATCACTCTGGTCGTGGTTTTCCATGATGTAACTATAAATACTGATTAATGTGTGCATTTTAAAATAGGTGTGGTGCAGAATCCACGAGTAAAGGGCTA
The DNA here is from genome assembly GCF_014885135.2 of Alexandromys fortis. Taxonomy (NCBI): domain Eukaryota; kingdom Metazoa; phylum Chordata; class Mammalia; order Rodentia; family Cricetidae; genus Alexandromys; species Alexandromys fortis. The sequence goes on along the minus strand of NW_026068024.1, from coordinate 2,831,927 downwards.
GAGGGAAAGATTAGATTTTGATGTAGGCAGAAGTGAAGAGATACTATGCAGGGGAAATGGCTTTGGCTTGATGATGACCTGCAAGCTCTTGAGGTTAGGGACCACTTTATATCTCCAGAACCCTCAGTATACCTAGATAGAATGTCTTCAGTGCTCAGCAAATGTTAGGGAGGTTGATAGTCTGGCCAGCAGGGGAGTGTGGGTGAGGAATGTAAGTGATGAGCACTCCTAAGCCTGTAACTGTGGCCTCTAGCCTCAGAAATGGTCAGCGAGGGGATGGGTGAAGCAGCTTAAACTCGGATTTCTTATTTGTAATAAGTAATGACTAGAAGCTAGTCTAAATTATTTCTCAAAGTAAAAGATCACTTTCTTATTTTTTTCTTTACACTGGCATAATTAAGCATTGCTAATTGATAATCTGTCTCTAACTCATGGCTGTGAGATGGCCCTACTGGTAAAGAAGTTTGCCATCAAACCCGACGACCTGAGGTCAATTCCTGGAAAGACTTGAGACACGCTGGAAGGAGAGAACCAAGTCCCTCAAGTTGTCCTCTGACCTTGACAAGCGTGCCCTGGCAGGCACCCACACGCCCACATAAACAAATGTGATAATAGTTTCTAAAGGAGGCTTTGCTAGCGATGCACTGTTAGAGCCAACATTCTCCCCTGATGAGAGGAGTCTTCTGGCGCGTTCTTAATTGGGTAGTGGGTATTGTAGTTAGATGGTAGGTTACGGTGGAAGATGAGCAACCATGACTTATTCAGAATTTATTGCACGGAGAGCCGCACAGTGGACCCTCGCTGTTCATTGATTTAGCACTCACAAATTCAGTTATTCATGACACACTGACCCAGGAGATCCATAGCGTGTAGCGATTTGTAATTTGAATCAGATGTGCTCCGAAGCAGCTGTTCAGGAGTGGAGCACTTACCCAGTGACAAGCCAACCGCCCAGTTGTTTTTAGCTCATTATCACACACGTAGGAAGTCAAGAACTGGTCAAAGGTTTTCTTCTTGATGAAATAGACAATGCTAAGAGCCGACATTGTGGGGGAAAAGGATGTAACGGGGTCCTAGAAAGTGATCTGGTTTGGGTTTTTTCTGTTTAATCTGAAAACTGAAATCTGGGACTAATTAAAATACTGTTATGCTTGTGTTTGGCAGTAGTTTGAGTCATCGAAACGCATGTATAACAAACCAAGAAGAGCAGTCTCTGGAAATGCCTCCACAGCATGCTGGCCAGAATCAAATTGCACTCTCTAAGGGCGTTGTAGTCTGTAGTGTGGTGCACCAATTAGGCCCCTTATAAAGTGACCACAGAACTTCTGTTGGGAAATCCTGAGTCTCCTATATTGTCATTGCTTACGCAGAGGAGGCCCCGCAATTGTATGAACTATTTTTTAATACAACCATTAATCTTGAGGGCTGTTTGACAGATCTCAAATCTCTTGTAAGGTTTGAAAAGGTCTGATAAAATCTCACCCCCAGTATATGCCAAGAGTCATGGGTATCAAACAGAGTGTCTGGCTGATGGGATTCCGTTAGCCTCCAAGGAGGAAGCATCTTGCATGGGGAAAACTGAAAAACTTCCATCTCCAAGTAGAACCAGGAGCCAAAGAGAAGACTGTGTAAATCCCAGAGCTCCTGACCCTGGGCATTGAGTCAGGAGGTAAAGGTAGCTCCTAAGGCTGTTATGAAAAACACTTAAAAGAGAAATTCACAGGTCACTGTCACTATGCCACTGAGCTCCCAGCATCCCCAAAGAAACCCTGTGGGATTATCCCTTGCCTGTATTTCATCCCTCCTCTTCCTCCCTCCTCCTTGGGTCTCTTTCTTTTCCTCTACCTCCCTTCCCCCTTCTCCTCCTTTTCCTCCCTCTCTTCTCTTCCACGTCTGTTTTCTCCAACGCCTTCTCTCTACATACTTTTCCCCTTCAGGGCAAATTTTTCTGTTCGCAGTTACAATGGGGATAAAAAAGAGATAGCATTGACATCAGACTTAAAATTTAAGATATCCCAGAGAATGGGTGCATCTGTAAATAAAGGAAATAGTGGTAGTAGAAAAAGGAAGAACAGACGGGGGTGGGGGAAATATAGACGAGGAAGGCTGGCTCAGTCTTCCTCTTTCACTAGACCAGAGGGTCTGTACAGAGCGTAAGATAGGCCATGCAGAAGCGTTTACAAGATAGCTTTTGGTTCTCTCAGGGAGATGACTTCAGGTCGACTATAGATTGGAGAGGCAGAACAAGATGAGGGCAGTGTTGTCTAACTTCGAGCAGGCAAGAGCAGCAGGATGGGTCTCTGCACAGAGAAATGCTTTCAGGGGTGGGAGCCACGCCTAGCCGGCCCCAGGAGCCCATAGATACCTGGCCTTTATATGTGTCCTTCTACCATCTTGAATCCTGAAGAACTCCAGCAACTCACATCAGTTCATCTAGTCATAGTTTCTGCTTGGCTCTGCCCAGGCTTTCTGTTCTGAAGGGGTTAGGTAATATACCCGAGCTCTAAATGCCCTGGAAATTAGGCAGCTTCAAAGAGAGTTTTTCATGGGCACTGTTTCCCTTGAGTCTCAAGAAAGATTAATCCAGACTCCCATCTCCGCAAGCCTTCCTTCGCATTCCTAGCATTTGTGTTCACAAACCTCACGGGATGTGGCTCTCCGTCTGTCAGGGTGGGCAGCCTGTCAGCAGCTGGCTAGTGGACCCTGCCACAACTGGCCACATTGAGAGGTTGCTCTTTTGACCTTCTCAGCCATACTACTTTCATAAAGTACTCTTTTTGTTGTGGCTCAGTCTGTTATGTTTATCTGGCTTGATGATAAAGGAGCTTTAAAATCATGTTTACACTAGATTCTAAGTGGTCTTAAGTATTATATGAGAGATTTGAATAACTGTTGGGGGAGATGCTAACTGCAGATGGAAGGCCAAGGAGTCTAGGGCTATGATGAATGACTGTGTCTTGGTAGAACCAGTAGAAGATTCCCTGGGGGGCTTGGTTTTGGGCCATTAGCTCAGTGACCTTTTGATAGATCATTGGCTTTGTAAGCCGCTGTTTTCTTCGTAAATATCTAAGAATTTCTGATGAAAACTAGTTTACTTTTAGCAATGAAGTCCTGAGGACAGGACCATCCCTACATCTTTATTCATAAACCAACATTAATTCATCCACTGTCATGTAATTAAATCTTCAAATCTGCACACCCCCCATTTTATTACCTATAGTTGATTTGTTAAATCCTGATTTATAGGGTATTTCACAAGAAATCTAGGCCCACTGATGACAAGGTCATCTCATTTTTGCTAAAATACCCAACTTAACTCTGGCATATTACATGGTAGTTGGTTATCAAGGACTTTAAAGTTCACGAGAGGAAATTGATCTTCCAGGTACCTTTAACAAGTAGATGGAGCGCTCACATTCAGTTTGAGTATTTCTCAAGCAATTCTTCAAACTGATTTGTTTGCTTTTGCTCTTAAAAAGCACAAGATAAGCCTTGTGTAGTGGTACACGCCTTTTCTCCCAGCACAAGGGAGGGAGACACAGACTGATCTCTGTGAGTTCAAGGCCAGCCTGGTTTACACAGTGAGTTCCAGGACAGCCAGGGTTACAGAGTGAGACCTTGTCAAAAAGCAAAACAAAGGACAAGATGCATCCACTGTCCAAATGATAGATTTTTGTGGGGACTTGTTGCCAGGAGATCCGGTTGATCCTGCTGGGACCCATTTGTCCATTCTCTTTTTCTCATAGAAATGGAAATTTGTGATCAGAGGTTTGACAGCCCAGAATAAATAGGACATTTCCCACACTCTTACAACTCGACGAGGACATGTGCCTAAGTCCTGGTCTACAAAGTTAGCGGAAATAATTACGTAACCGCTTTGAGTCTTGCCACCTAAAATTGCTGATTTCGCTTCCTCCTTTGCTACTGTGTGGAATGCTATATGGACCAGGGCTACATAGTGTTGGTTGGGAAACAAAAAGCTAGAAGGAACTTTGGTTGCACACACTTTGTGGAACTGGTTTCTGGGAACATTTGTGAAGTTAATTTTCAGTGTCAGGACCCCAGCAAATTGATACAGATTCACACCTATAGAAGTTTGAATTTGTGAATCTTAGCTCACTACAAATTATCTTGTCTTTTAAGCTCATTCTGGCTAGATTTGTTTGTGGTTATCCTTCGACCCATTTGAGAGCCGCAGCACTAAAGCCCGTGTAGCACACACCGTAGCAGCAGCCTGAGCTCGAAAGCCAGTTTGTCCTCTGTATTGTGGTTCTCCAGGGGTGATAACGTCAGGAAGAAACGGATGCTGTTCAATTAGAAGAGTCTGAGATGGGATAGGACTTCTACTCAGTCTATCAAGCGAGTCCTTTGATACCTAGAGCCCGTTCCACCCTACAGCTGCTGGAGAGGCAGGCAGGCAAGACAAAGTGAGCACCTTTTCTAGGAGACAGGAAAATAGTTGCTAAGAGACTAATGTCTTCTGGCAGATGTGCTCAAGGACGGTACCTGGATAGCCGCAGGAGAGCCTGCGAATTTGTCACCCATGGCCCTCCTCCAGCCCTGTTGCTTACCAACCCCATCGGTGACTCTGGGCCAAGATTCTATGTTTCGGAAAGCCTTCGGGCATACTGCAGTCGAGAACCATTAAGTGCTAGAAGTCAGCAGAGTGAGACTTGCATCTCGTGTGCCCTGATGAGAGTCCTAAGTTCAGAAGGAGCTTGGCTGGAATGGAAGGACCAAGTGAGGGATCGAGGAACAGCTAAATTAGGCCAGGATACATGGACCGTTCCTAGAGGATGCTGGACACTGCATCTTCTCTTTTTGGTACCAGGAGTAATTCAGAATTCACACTCCTTGGACATGATGAGTCAGACAGACTTATAAGCTGATTCTTAAATCATTGGTATGTTTTAAATGGGACAGATTATTGAAAAACATATTAGCTGTGATGAATTAGAGAGCTATTGCCAGACTCAACCCCCATTCCAGCCCCACAACCGAAAGACAGCTTAGAGTGAGGAGCCCAGCCCTTTGATACTTACAAAGGGGGAGGGGAGTATAACTTCCATGTAAGGGCTACCCTGAATATAAGTGCCCATTTAATAAATTATTTTTGTAATGCCTTTTCCATTTTGGTAGTTGAAGTTTGGAGTACTATAATTATAATTTCTGGGGAAAAAAAATACACATGACTGTATTTTTGTTTTTGCTCCAGGTCAAGTTGTAGTTCAGGGTGGAAAGTCAGCACATCCCTTTGCTCAGCTGCAGCCCACATACTTGTCGTCTCGGGTGCCCTCTCGGCGGTCGCTCTGGGCCAGCATTTATGCGCCGGGTACACAGAGAACACAAAGACGCCACAGAAACGTGGGGCCCTCTCAGGGGTTTGCCCCAAGAGCTAGCCTGGTTGGGAAGTGTGCGGGAGCTGAAGAAACAGTCCAGAGGGGGTGGGAACGCCTTCAGAGAAAGAGTTTGAAGCAGAAGCGAGGCTGTGATACGAGTGAGGCCCGGAGCACTCCTGTCAGTGTGTAAATGCTGTCAGCCTTTCTCTGTTATTAGAGACTCCCGGTATTGTCATCTGCCCACTCATCCGTATAACACCTATGTGTGCAGGGGCCCATCTACGTACCTGGAATGGAGAAGTATGGTGGAGACTCTTCGGTGGCTCTTCTTTCTCCATAGGTGGAGTTATATACTGTTCCCTCATTAATCGGGTTGAAAGGAATGAATAAGACCAGAAGCATTTGGCTCTCTAAGATGATGGAAGCATTCTATGCTCTATAGGGGCAGTCGGGTCCGTGTTTCATAATGAACCTTAACATTATCACTAGTGGTCACTTCAGTGACCACGCCTGTCTTCTGGGATAGCCTATTTAATCTGCTAGGCATTAGACTTAAAACAATAAGGAAAAGCACCAGGACTCCAGAGCAGTGGTTCTCACCCCTCCTAATGCTGTGACCCTTTAATACAGCTCCTCATGTTGTGGTGATTCCCCAACCATAAAATTATTTTTCATTGCTGCTTCGTAACTGAAATTTCGCTACTGTCACGAATTGTAATGTAAACATCTGTGCTTTCTGATGATCTTTGGCGACCCTGTGAAAGGGTCATTTGACTCCCCAGAGGAGTCTAGAGCTTGGATACACATACTGTGCTCTACATAATAGGAATATACATATACATACATACACACAGACACACACACACATATTCTGCTGCTCTTCAAGCCGGTCTTGTACAATAAAATTTCTCATTTTAACACCTGAGTGTTCTGAGGCTCTATAAAATGTATAATTTATATAGGGTAGCAGAGATAGGTGGTGAAGGCATGTGTGTGTGCATTCATGCGTGTGTGCACTTGTGCATTGTCTAGACTGTTCTAGTAAGTAACAGGGGTACAGTGGTGGCATGACCAAGCCACCGATTGCTGAGCATGCTCCAGGCACACGACTTCCTGCAGCCTCTTTTATCTCGCTAATAACAACCCTAAGGAAGCTCCAACTCAGAACCATTTGGTGAAGATGGCACAACTTGTTCTGTTTTTTTTTTTTTTTTCAAAAAAAAAAAACCCAAGATTTGAACCCAGTTCTTGTTTCTTAAGCCTTTGTGGCTATAATGACTCCTATATAAAACTGGACTAAAAGTAGCTAAAAATAATCTCTGTTCAGTGTCTGAACGGTTCAGACAAACGGATTATCTTCCCTGAGGTGGGACTTAAAAAGAGAGAGAGAGGAGGCAGAAAAAATGGCCAAAATATTTTTCCAAGCATCTATTTATAATTTTAGCCACATGTCTGTGTCCGGCATGTGCGGACCTGCGTGAGAACTACCAGCGGAACAGTTAAACAGCCTGTTCTTCCTTATTTTCTGCTGCTGTCGTCAGTGGGGATGGAATAGCAACAGAATGTTCTGTGCCACCCCCTACCTGTCCCTTATTCCTGCTGCTTGAGCCCTCCTTAATTCTTCTCTTAAGTGATGTCATCTGCCACAACTCCAAAGGTCTCATATCATCATAAAATAGTACTTAAAGAACTTCTCAGGACTTTTTAAAAGTTCATATATCACCTCTGAGACTCGGGAACTTATTGATAATACCTTCAATTTGATGTTCTCTCTCTCTCTCTCTCTCTCTCTCTCTCTCTCTCTCTCTCTCTCTCTCGTGTGTGTGTGGTGTGTTTTCACATTTTCTCCTGTATTGCAAACCCTTGAGAGTGTTGACAAACTGACATTTGAAAGGATGTGATGGGCCGCTGCTTTCATTCAGTAAGCATCTACTGGTCCTCTTGAATGAGCCGACGCCAAGGGCTTTGGAACCTGATTGAGTAGGAAATGCTCCTGGAAGCTGGCTGGAGTGCGTTCATTGAGCACACCCACAAGGGCCGGCCCTACATTTTACAGCTGAGGAACACCAGACCCTTCCTTCCCTCGTGTTTAAGATCTGGCGTTTTATTGTACTCTTGTCAAAGCAGTGCCGTCCTTGCAGGAAAGAGCAGAGTTACAGCATCCATTCCTTGGAGACGCTAAGCACGAAAGCAACTAGACCCACAGAATGCTGCGGCAAAATTGAGGATTCTGTTTGTGTTCTGTAATAGATGTCACCTTCTGGTAGGACCCGTCCCAGAGAGCTAATGTTTACACCTCCTTGACATTTTCAAGCTGTGAGGAAGAGCATTTTTTAAGACGCCGCTTAACTGACTGTGAAGCTAGTTCATTTAGGCTTCCCTCGGTTATCATTTGTCCTGCATCCTAATAATTACGATTCCTTTGTGAAGGGAGGGGAGCCCAGCATGTGACAAACAAGGCGGGGGTATTTACAGAAGGTGGTGGCTCTATTAGGTAAAACTAATCATTTTAAAACCAACATTTGGTTCTTTGTACCTTTGTTCTAACCTATATTTAGGCCTTATCTTATTGTCAGAGTTCTTTTTAAGAAACAGATTGTAACATTTTGGAATTCATTATAGTGTATGAATATGTAACTATAATTGTTTGAATGGCAAAACCGTCTGGCAGTAAATTGAATATACTTCCTTGCTATGAATTCACAGATGACACAATAAAATTTCTCTGGGCTGGGAATTCTGCTGTCACATGCAAACTGTGTCTAAAGTTAAGAAGAATGCACACGCTCCACACTCAGGGTCTGCCTCGTGCCTGTTCTTCCCCAAGCCTTCTGCCCGTGATCAAAAGGCGATGTTGGGTTTTGCCTCCTCTCGGGTAACTCTGATCCCTTCAAAGAAAAGTCCAGAGAAGGCTGGTTAGGTCATATTTTCTAAGAACTAAGACAGCTTTGAATTTCCTGAGATCATGGAACAAGGGCCGGCACAGGTGTGCTGACCACATCCACGACCACACATATCCGTTGCCTTGGGAGTCTTTGGAAAACTTTGCATTGCTGGAGTAGCACACTTCCACCACCCCCCCGCCCCGAGCTTTCGGGTTCTGTTTCCCAGGCAATTCTGACAGGAGGCAAGGAGTGAGTGAACCCTTGTAGAGTTTTTAGACTCAGATTCCTTGGCCTCGTTCCCAGAGTTTCTGATTCTTTACACTAGATGAGGACCTTAGGATTTTCATTTCTGGCAAATGCCTAGGAGATGCTGATGGCCTCGGCCCTGAGCGTCACTGGAAAGCAGCGCCCTGGCTCAGCCCATCTCAAACTTTACAGTGTCCTGCTGCTGAAGCACAGCCGCTCCACCTCCTAGCCGTGCTGCTGCCTACTGCTGACTGGGGGCCGCACTTGGAGTAGCCAGTCTGTAAGTCTAGGTCAGCAGTACCCTGGGCTAGGAAAGCAGTGTGGTCCAGGGGTCCCTAAACATGTCTTGAAGTGTAATATGCAGACTGGAGCTCTGAGCTGGCCAGACTAGAAGAGTCAGTTGGCCCTTTAGTACCCATGGTTTGCCTTGAGTGTGTGAAGCCACCCTGGCAAACGCTGTATCCATAGCGAGTATCCTTGGAAAGGTTTTCAGTTTGCCGAAGGACTCAGGGCTGTTTCTTCACCTGAAGAACACAATGGGATCGCCTGGGAGCTGCTGAAATAAATACACAGGACCCCCCCCCCACACACACACACACACCTCTCTTTCCAAGCAATCAGATCTAATCAGTGAGGTGTTATCCAGACAGTGGTGTTTTTAAAAGCGTTGTGAGTGATTTTAACGCGCACACACAGCCAGAGTGTAGAAGACTGAATTAAAATATTACATCCAGTAGTTGTGTAGATCCTTTACTGTTTTCTTCTTCGTCTTCAGGCTGAGTTATGTTGTGCTGTGTTGCCGGGGGACTTTATTAGGCAATTGAAAACACTTTAACTTGGCATCTTTCATAAACCATGCAGGGAAGGCCCTATGCAGGGTCTCCTGCTCTTAAAACCCAACTTCAGGGGAAAAGAAAGAACTGGGAAAGTAGTGTGGGTGTTTCTGAAGGAGCTGAAATATGAAGTATTCCTGGTTCTGTGTCAACAAAAGCCTAATTTTCCCCCCTTGGGGTTATGATCGTGTGGAGCAAGTCTTCACAGCAAAGCCTGCCAAAAAAGGTTATGATAAAATCATGGAATGTGAATGAGAAGAATGCGCCAGTGTAGCTTTTAAAGGAGTCGGCCTCGAAACTTGAAAGCAGGGGGATGACATATGTACTGCATTTGCTATAGAAGTTTCCAGACCAGAGTAACACTGCATGCAGGCAAGAATTGGGCCCGGTGCTGCCGCTGTGGCTGAGAACAATCGAAACAGGGCAGCAGGCAGTGCGCTGATGAGCACTCAGCAAAGACCGTGCCTTCCTTGCCATTGCACAGCCATGTAGAACTGAGTATTTGAGCAGAGTCATGGCCACGGACTAGACATACAAGGCCTAGACGAGCCAAACACAGAACTTCTGCTTTGGGCTTTATGGACTGCAGAGAGAATTGTGGACTTGGGCAGCTCAGCCACTCATCATGTGTCCTCAGCCAGGTGTCTTAGCTTCCTGGGATCTGTCTTGTCATCTGTTGGGTACAGATGAAAATGTAGTCTCCTTTTCACTGAAGAGCACAAGGCGGCGTGGTGGTTGGGAGGTCCTCAATTTGGAGAGGTTTTTTTTTTTTTTCCATTTCAATCCTTAATAAGAAATAATTCTACATCAAAATGTTTGCCTTGTGGCTTTTTTTTGTGTGTGTGTATGAGTTTTAATTGGTATTCTCTGCATGTTAATTATACTTCAGTTAAGATTTCTTCTTCTTAATTCTGAATGTCTATTCCTACTTAGAGTCAGCTCTGTCTTGCCTTCAAGGTGTTTTCCTCGCTGTTCCTTGGTGCTGGAGTATTCTTGTCTACTACTTGCATTCCTATGGCCCTCTCTGTTATCACTATGTATTCCCTAGCAGCTGGCTTAGAACTCACTGTGTAGTCCAGGCTGACCTGGAACTTGCCATGCTGACCGTGTATGTCTCCTGAAGGCTGGGATTGCAGGCATGTGCCACCAGGCCCTGCTTTCTCTTTCTTTGCTGCACTGAGAAACTCTGCTGGCTGATGCAGTGCCTTGGTATCATTGATTGTACTTCAAAGCCTTTATCGCCACCCAGCACTATGCTGAGAAGCCCTTTGTTTGAATGCCTCTCTCTGGAGCCATAAATCCAAGAAAGGAGGACTTTGCTCCTTCCCTGCTCAAGTCATTCAGTTAATGTTTGTCAACTGAGTGAGTGAAAGACAGATACCAGGACTTCATAGACTAGGCTGCTATCACAGCATTTATCCCCAGATTCTATCAAGTGGCCGAGGGCCCCTGTGACACCCAAGGTCAATGTCACAGCTGTTCCCACCAGCGGAAGGGACACCACAATGAGATCTGGAGCAAACAAGCATAGTAAGCCCTTCACCTCTTGACTTCATACTCTGTGTCCTTATTGAAGTCTGTGGATCAAAACTCATCCTAATCTGGGGTTTTTGAGTTATCCTAGGAGTTACTGGAATTCCCAGAGATGTCTCAGAATGGCGTATTAGGAGTTTAATATCAACAGGCAGAAGGAATCAGGGTTGGTGCTGAGGGAGGACCCAACAACTCAACTATGTGGTTGAGTCTTCAAGAATCAGATTTAAATTTCACTGCTATTTTTCAAGTTTTCCAGCAGCCAGTGTGCAGCATTCTGCTGCTACCTGGAGTGACCATGCCAAGGGATTTAGAAGTCAAAGGAAGGCTTTGGTCTCAGATGTTTCGTGGAGCTCAACAAAATACACAGGGTTCGCAAGAGTCTGGCTGCATGACTTTACCCCTCTCTCTTAAAAACTCATTTTCCCTCTTTCCATCTAATAGCTGTCCATTTGTCTTTTAATTAAAACCTAGGTTTAAGCAGAAAACTCTGAAATGCATTTGCTGCCTTCTGAGTTGTGGTTTTACTTTCTCTGTTGGTATATGGTTCTGGAAAAGGCCTAGAAATAACCACTGTCTAGTCTAGTCGTGGAGGGTCAAGTGACTAGGTTTGATTGATACTTTGCATAATTACTATGACATCATTTTATACTAGGTAACCATACCAGTCCTCAAAGGAAGATTACTAGTATGGTAAAACTAACTTGTTTTTCCTTAATTACTTCAGTTGTGAGTCATATTGTCTTTCTATATCTGGGGCAATTTTTACTTTTATAAGATGCCAGTTGCAAAGTTACCAGGGCAACCAGACATAAAAGCTTGCTAATTAGCTTAAGTATTATATATAGATTTGTTAGATGCCATTGGGAAAGAGTTTAAAAGGACTTCTTTTCAAATAGATAAAATTCTCAACTTCAAAGGTAACGCCTTTCTCATTCATGGGAAATTTATGATGTGGCAATAGTTTCCTTATTTATCTTCCGTGTGGAAAAACGAGCAAGAGAGATGTAGAAGAATAAATAAAAATTTCCAAGAGAACTTATGTGTTTGAAACAGGCTGAGAAGGAAGGAGGCAGAACAACAGTTGCTGGTGCCATGGTAACACATCGAGTTAAGTGTGTACAAGATGCTGAGTGCACACAAGTACTAGGTGATCCAGTGCAAGATGGGAAATAAAGCAGATATTAACAGTTATTAAACAAGAAAATGTCTAGAGGTTTTACAAATTTCAGTTCTTTGAAAGCGTGATTTCACAGTTGACCAGCTCAGTGTAAAACCTGAAACGAATGCCTGCTGTCGTCATACTTACAGCCCAGGTTTGAAGAGTGACGGCGAAGTGTGGCGAGCGAGACGTTGCCACTCCCAGGAGACCTGAAGTTTCAGAATTAAGAAGGCTGATTTCAAAGATGGGCATTTGTGTTCAGTAGATAGAGAGTGTATGTTACTTTTAAATCCTCATGTTTTAAAAACTGCCCATAACACTATATATGTTCACACATATGTGCAGAGCCATAAAATCTCAAAGAATTAACAAAAACAAAAAATTAGACAGCACGCATGAACTAGTAACAAATCGTTAAAGAAAAACAAAAGGAAAACTCCCTCCCCCCCCCAACTTAGCTCTACAGACATTTTCTAGCAAAATAAAATGTTCCGAAAAACGTCAAAAGAAGAAATCAGTGTTGAGTTACAGATTATTTCAAAACAGATCACATTGAGAGGAACACATACGAAACTTAAAACATGACTGAAGAAGTATTTGGCTAAAATGTTAAAGTCACATTTTTATGTGTTTATAAGTAAGCAAGAGAGAAACACAAGTGAATTAGTCTTTATGTTAAGACTCTTCAGGAACACTAGCAAGAATCTGAAAGACTAAAACATCCCAAAATGTAGAGGAACTGACAGGTACACAAAGCAGGGACAGTGAAGCCTTGTCAGTGAAGTTTCCTGGGAATTTGGGGTTTAATGCAGCTTAGGAAAGATGAGTCTAAAAGAGCTAGGATAATAATATAATATTGAATAATTGCTAAGGCACCTGCCTGCCCCCTTTCCCTTTAAGGTAGTTTTATGAGAAAGTTATATGTAAACATCAAAAATAGTTAACTTTGTGCTTACAGAAATAGTTTTGCAATAGTTGGGCATGTTGGCACACACCTTTAATCCCAGGATTTGAAAGGTAAAAGGCAGGCAGATCTCTTGAGTTGGAGGCCATTCTGGTCTATATAATGAGTGCCAGGCCACCCAGGGCTACCCAGAGAAACCCTGTCTCAGAACAAAAACAAAACATCTTTTGCAGTAATGGAAGAGATAGAATACAAAAGTCCTCGTTGAAAGAGTCTACGTAACTATATCTAAGACTGAATAGGCCAGCATTTGGAAAAGAAAGGGGGAAAGGGGGGGGTGAGAGAGTAGGCGTGAGTATTGGGGGGTATGAACTCTAGTAACTACTATACTCTTTTTTTTTTTTTTTTGGTCTTTCGAGACAGGGTTTTTCTGTGTAAGTCTTGACTGTCCTGTAACTTTTACTCTGTAGACCAGGCTGGCCTTAAACTCACAGAGATCTGTTTGCCTCTACCTTCCGAGTGCTTGGATTAAAAGCATGTGCCACCACCATCCAACCTACACTCAAATTTTTACGCTTAAAGATCTTAAGTTATTAGGAAGTCACAGTCAACAGAACCGTTTAAGATGGGGTGTTTTCTAAGAACCCAAAGGGTGCTTTACCATCTGCTAATTGACTGTATCAGTTAAGGGAAAGCTAGTATAATTGTCTCGAGAAGAGTTGAAATAGTGTTTGGTAAGATTAAACCTTAATTTCGACATTCTTGGAAACTTTCACGTTTAAAGTCCTGATTCATGTATGTTTACTGACAGTTAGCACTGCCTAGATCGCCTGCCTTGGCCCCCGTGTGCTGCAGAAGCTCACGCGGCTCTCATGCCGTACATGCTTTAAGAAGTGTAGCGAACAATGAGGACTACTGAGACCTCAAGAACAATGGCAATGGGTTTTTGATCCTACTTCACTTATTGGTTTTGTGGGAGCCTAGGCAGTTTGGATGCTCACCTTACTAGACCTGGATGGAGGTGGGTGGTCCTTGGACTTCCCACAGGGCAGGGAACCCTGATTGCTTTTTGGGCTGACGAGGGAGGGGGACTTGATTGGGGGAGGGGGAGGGAAAGGGGAGGCGGTGGTGGGGAAGAGACCGAAATCTTTAATAAATAAATAAATAAAAAAGTGACATTCTTAAAGAGTGTCGAGTCGAGTAACTAGCAAACGCTAATATGTTGGATTTGTATGCAAAACATGGAAGAATATGTTTGAAAAACCTTAAGTATATATGTCAACTCCTCAGAGAATATGAATATAATAGAATGTGTAGGGCTGGGACTCAGAGAGTACTTATGTACAGGATGTCCTAGGTTGGATCCTCAGAATTCCATAAAACCAAGCCTGGCAGTCCATACCACAGTCCCAGCGCTTGGGAGGAAGAAACATGAAGGTCAGAAGTTCAAGGTGATCCTGAGCTACATAGCTGGTTTGAGGCAACCTGACCTACACCAGACCCTGTCTCAAACAAATAAATCAATTATAATAAATAAGCAAATGTAATAATTCAGTGCTCTTATAGGTAGAATTGGGGCTTTTCTTTATTATAAATCAGTATCAGCATCTGCCAGATAAGCAGTCCTCTTGGATGGACTTTACAAAGACCAAGCCGAGCCCCCTCGCCAAGATTAACCTTCTATTTCTCAGCTCTTTGAGGATCCCCATGCTGATGCAGTGGGGGGAGATTCTCAATGTAGACTCGTCATTCACGTACCTTCTCTTTGCAAGGTAGTTCCTAGGGATTTTGGTATGAAAGTAAATGGCTAGGTGTTTTGAGAGTGGAGCTAAGACCTCTGCGGCCCACACATGTGATTGTAGGCTCTGTGGCTCTGAGGAGAGGAGAAAGTTCAGCTGTGAGGGCTTATCAGAAACCATATTTCCAGTCAGAAAAGAAGTTAGCCCAGATAAATCAACTCAGGAGGGAAGAAGGTCAAGGCCAAAGCTGAACACCTTCAACAGCAGGCAATCCTAGGACAGGAGTCATATCATACCAGAGTTCATGGACCAGACGGACCAGGGTCAGCTCACCCCAGCCCATTCACCAGCCGTATGGACTTGGGCAATTGGCTTAACCTGCCTGAACCTTCATTTCATTACCTGCAAAATACTAGCTCAGGGAATTCCCAGGATGTCAGAAGTTGTGTGTGTGTGTTTGTGTGTGTGTGTGTGTGTGTTTGTGTGAGTGTTTCACTATTGAAGTTTACCCGTAGGCCAGAAGCTGTTTTCACTTTCCACTCTGCTTTGAGCGTATTGGCTGTTGGTTTGATGGCAGCAACTGGTCGCAAGGGCAGGGCTTGCACTTGACTATTGACCCTGACTGAGGCAGAGGTGTGGTGCAGTTGCTTTCTGTCCAACAGGAAAAGTAGGGCGCAGCTATAAGTTTTGTGACAGAAAGCACGTCGCATGACCTTTAACGACAAAGTCATCTCCGGGTCCAACACGTTGTTAACTGTAGAAAACGGTGCATGGATTTGGCTCTCTTTCCTCTCTCCAGATCCTTCTCTGCCTCTTACTCCCCGCTCCCCCGTGTCTTCTGTTACTCACAATCCCAAAGCCTTACGGTTGCAAGAGGGGACCTCTTGCACAGTGAAGATTCCGTCCCGTTTCTTGGGAGGCCCCTCTGGGTATCTCTGCAGCGCTCATCTCATTCCACGCTTGCTCTGCACCTCGTAGCTGCCCCTCCTCCTCAGCAGCCTTAGCTCCCCTTACTCTGTCTCCCAGAGCGTTTAACACTCTCTGTTGCTGTTTATAATATCGATTGCTTTTCTGTCACCCTTTACCGCCTCATAGACCAGATGAGAGCAAGAATCAATCTTAATCTTTCTCTCTTCCTCTCCCCCTTCTCTCTCTCCTGGTTATCCCAAACGGCTAAATCAACTGGCATTCAGTAAATAGTTCTGGATGCATTTTCTGGGACTCTAAGCGTGGGAGATCTCCTCGCACGTGTTTTAGCTAGACGCGTAGTTCAGGAAGGCGACCAGGAAAGTGAAAGGGAAGGCAGCCAGGTTGGAAAGTGAGCAGAGGAAGAGCCAGGTATCATCCCATCGCTTGGCAAGAGGAGGCAGAAGGATGAGGACTTCCAGGTTCACCTCTGCTGCATGAGGCTTTTGGGGGAGAGAAGTCGGAAAGAAGCAGGTTTGGCTTGAGAATGACAGTTACGTCTGTGCTATCCAGAGCTGAGTGAAACGTAAGCGGTGCCTTGGCTCTTGCTTTTTCACTGATTAGGCAGGTTCCTTGCGTTTTTCTGCCTTAGGTTGGTTGGTTTGTTTTGGTATACAGGCACAGACACAAATAAGGAAACTCTTGACTTCAATCCTGTTCTGCGGTGCCATCTCTGGGTTTTAGTTTAGTAAAGTCGGTTAAAGGTTGCGGAAGTGGTCACTACAGCACAGTGTGGCTTTGTTTCACTAACATCTTCCCAACACCCAGACCCTCTTCAAAGGTCACCGTCTTTAGTAGTTAGAGATTGTCGCAGTCTTTTCCTCCAGGCCGTGGTTTAAAAGCGTAAACCAAGAACATAGCCTGAGGACTGCAGTTTGATGAGCTCGGACTCTGCTGCTTAGTCTGACACTTGGTGGGTGAAGCCCACTGTTACTTTCCCCATCTCTGAGACCGAGCTGTCTCCATGGCTGGCATTGCATGGACAGGTGCATCCCGTGGGCCAGACCTGCCGTGTAGGAGAATGACGGGGGAAGGTGTCTTGTTCAGCTACCACGTCATAAAATTGCATATCTTAATCAGCTGCTTTCATCGAAGCCCATTTGGAGGTCAAGTTCTTCATGTCTGGTATCGTTCATATTGTCTTCAGTCCCTGGAGCAGCCAGGGCTTGTTTCTGTCACTGTTTGGATTTTTAACCTATATCACTATCAAGAAAGAAACCTCACGACCCTTGGGTTCACAGTTAGTCTAGACCTGAGTCTGAGCCACGTGAGGCCTTCCCTTTGCATCCCCTTGAGCTTTGTAGTAGGTGTTGGCTGTACAGCATGAGCAAGGGATGGCCTGTATTTTGGTGTCACGGGCGGCTCTTGGTAGAGATTTCCCGTGGCTGAGATTTTCACCAGACTTCTTTTGTTCCCCTGTTCTTCCCACAAAAGTGCCCCACACTGCTCTGGGCATGAGCTAAATTCTTTCTCTCCCATTTAGAAGAGAAGCCAGATTGCTCCAAGGCCCGCTGTGAAGTCCAGTTCTCTCCACGTTGCCCTGAAGATTCCGTTCTGATCGAGGGCTATGCTCCTCCTGGGGAGTGTTGTCCCTTACCCAGCCGCTGCGTGTGTGACCCTGCGGGCTGTCTGCGCAAAGTCTGCCAGCCGGGATACCTGAACATTCTAGTGTCCAAAGCCTCAGGGAAGCCGGGAGAGTGCTGTGACCTCTCTGAGTGCAAACCAGGTATGCGCAAGCTGGCTGGGCAGCATCGCCCCTTTGCATCAGAGGGCAACAGGTCCCTCCTCCAGGGCTTCTCCACTCCCACCAAGATGAGCATTCTTACTTGTGCTCGGATGGCTTGCTGCTTGGGGCTAGTGTCTCACTTTGCTAGTGTCTCACTTCAGGACTCTAATCAAAGAGCCAGAGGGATAATCTCCCGGCGCATGAGCGCCGTCATGGAGTAAGCCAGCCCTTTTTTCTTCCATCTGTATTTTCTTCATGTATGTTTGAGGAAGCTGTTGGGGAAGACTGTGGTGCTACAGCTTGCAGATGCGTGTGTCACGTGGAAGTTGTACATTTAGAAGCACACATATATAAAACAGAATTACATTTGGATAAATACACACATCCGAATGGCAGATGTTTTATAAGGAAACAGCCCCAGTTTTCTTCCTTGGCAGCCCCTCCCGTCCGCCTTGGCTTCGAAGCATGCCCTCCGTCACTTGACTGTTTACTCACCTTCTTTGCCAGTATTGGAATTCTTGTCATGTCGCAGCTGTTTCTCGCTTTATAGTGTATCTAACAGCCTTACCCTAGTGCCAGCATTTCTAATGTAGTCTGTGACTAGATCTAGGTTGTAGTGGTGTCTTCTTCTCAAGTTTCTAATGACTGATCAGTTTTTAAAATTTTTTTCCTTTCATTTTTCTTTCTTAATTTTAGTTTTCCTGTTAGGTAAACGCTTCACGCCAAGCGATCCCTTGTCCATCTCTTGAACTGCTCTGTCAGAAACTCTTCTCGCTGTCCATCACCGTCACCATCCGTATAACTCCATGGTCTCACTCCGTTCTCATCCTGACTCTTGTCCCCTGTTTGAGATGAACCACAGTTGCGCTTCCGTTTCATTGGCGGACAGGAAAACACTAGAAGGGCCCTCTGGGTTTCAGGGAAGCAAGGAGTCTTTGGACATTTGTCGACAGTCGTTATTTCATTTGGGGATTCAAAATGCAAGTAGATGTCGCAATAAACAGTGCTTCTCTGTTTGCCCCTTTCAGTTTTCAGCGTGGACTGCAGCACCGTGGAGTGCCCCCCTGTCCAGCAGGCCGTGTGCCCCCTGGACAGCTACGAAACTCAAGTGCGGCTCACAGCGGATGGCTGCTGTACCCTGCCGGCAAGGTTGGTTTGTCACCGGTTCAAGTTTCCTTTCTGACTTATATGCTAGCACCATCCCCTGGACAGTTTTTCTAGCCCGCAGCTTGCTTTCCCTTGGGAAACCCAATCCTTGCCTGTTTCTCTGGAGAAACCACTGGACTGTTACTATTACTTGCTATTTACATATGTCTCTCCTCACATCAAAGCCAGGTGTCATCAGGTTAAGCCATTAATCTTAAGGATTAAGACTCTTCCTGAAAGCACTTGGAGGACTAGGAAGTAAGTAGGCATGCTTTCCCCTCCGTGCACAGATTAGGAGGCAGAACGAGGCCTCTGATAGTGAGACACGCCATTTGATCCTTTGCAGCAGCTCTTGTGAGTGTGTAAGCCAAGTGCCCAGTGTTATGAAACACTGACTGCTTCAAAGAGCTCATCAGAAGGGGCCTGGATATGTGGAGCCATGCATCTCCCAGGGCCCATTTCATACTGAGGCAAAAAGGTGTCTGAATTCTTGACAGTAATTTTGAGTATCAGACACATTTCCCTTTAGCTGGGCAAGATAAGCCACCATCATTTTAATGTCAGTAACAGGGCATCCATTGAACGTTATTGAATGAGGTCTCTAGACCCCGAGAGCCCTCGGGTCTGTTGTTGCTCTACAGAGCATCACAGTGATGCTAGCCAACAGTATGTTGCTTTCAGGGAACCTGGGTCTGCAATCTGCTTCCCCTTACCCATGATACCTGTCCCTCTTCTCTGTCATCACTACCTCCTCCGTCTTTTCTAGCCCTTTATGTCGTCTTTGTAATAAAGACATTTCCTTTCTTACCACTTCTGTTCTGCATATAATACCAAAAGCTGAAACCCTTCCCTATTTAGTTCCATCTGTAACCTCTGCTCCAGTCCCGTCCTAGTACCAGGCATTTGGCATTTAGCGTTTAGACTTACTGCATGAGTAGTTTTGGTAATAGGAATGACTTTATGAATTAGGAATATGTAAGTATAGGTAGCCCATAGTTAAAATAACCATGTGTTAGTTGGGGTTCTATGCTTTGACCAAATCTTTGAGATTTGGCTCATGATCTCAGAGGTTTCGTTCTGTCGTAGGAGGAGGATATTTCAGGGCAGTTCGCCAAATGGCATCCAGGGAGTAGAGAAGAGAGATTTTTGATTAGGGAACCCCATACTCTTCTCCCATCTGTTCCATTGGACTCTAGCCTATGTGATAGTATTATCCATATTCAAGGCAAGGCTCCCCCACTTAGTCCTCTCTGGCAGTGACATCCCTCTCAGACCCACTCAGACCTAGACCAGCGGTTCTCAATCTGTTGGTCACAACCCACTTGGAAGGTCACATATCAGCTATCCTGCATGTCAGGTATTGACATTACGATTCGTAACAGCAGCAAAATTGCAGCTATGAAGTAGCAATGAAATAATTTTGTGTTTGGAGGTGACCACGACATGAGGACCTGTATTAAAGGGTCAGAGCATTAAGAAGATAGAGAACACTGATCTAGATCCTTCTCAATCCCATCAGGTTGATTAGATGAACCACTACAATAAGTTTCCTTTTTCAGTAATCAGAGAAGATACTTAGAGTTTGTTTTCATAATTGCTTTTTTTTCTTCTTTCAGTTAACGAAATGTATTAGGTCTCTAGTGTTCTGGCCTTTTTCTTATCCGAAACCTAGGATTCTTTCAGACATGTCCTCTGTGCTGTGTCATGAAGTGGAAAACCAAGATTTCTGTGAAAGTGGTGTGTTAAAGAGGTACAGCCACCTCCCTGTGACATTAGGATGTTGTATCTATGTGATGTTGTGTGCAAAGGGTGAACACCCATGCACACACAGGTACAGCCAATCACCAGCAAAAACAGTGGAGCAATACTAGTAGTCACAAATGTTCTTTCAAGGTCTTCATAAAAAGGGAGATGGTTCATTGTATCAGAGAACCTAATTAGTCAAAGCCAGGCAGGCCTGTCGTTGAGTGAAGGAAGGGAACAACTTTGAACTCAGTTTTACAGCTCTAATTAGCACCTTTTGTATGTTGGAGGTACAGGGGACTTTTTCTCCCAGTCACTCTTGTTGGGGAAAATGTATAGGATCTGTAGGAAAACACTAAATCTCAGCTTAAGGAGGAAACCTCACAACTAATAACACTCAGCAGTGAGTCACGCTGCTTTCTGCGGCCGACTCCAGTTCCTGGCGCTGGGTAGGATGTCTTCCCATCTGGATGGCTGCCTGCCAGCCGTGCTTAGAAGAAATGTTACATTGGGACAGAGGTTGCACCAGATGCTTTCTGTTGCGACTCTAGTAAACAGAAACCTGAGGGTGGGTATTATGGTATTAATGCAGTTGTGACTTGGGCACTCTGCTGAGGAATGGTCCACGGTAAATGGTGCAACCGCAGAAGCAGGGAGAAGGAAGTCATCAAAGTCCCGCTGTCAATTATTTGCAGGGAGGACTACGTTCTCACAGCCCTTACCTTCCTGTGTGTTAGATAGCCAGTGACCCATGCTTGTCCCCTTCCCTGCTACACACTCACCCTTTGTTCCTGCCCAATCAGTGCTCTCCCCGACTCGCCTCATGCTCAGGACCTCTGCATCTCCAGCCGCCTCTCTCCACGTAGTGTTTCTCTTCTTTGACCTGGACAGCATCTGCTGTCTTTTGAGGATTCCGTTTTCCTCTCTTTAAGGTGTTTTCGATCTTCGATGTCTCTGGTGTGCCCTTCTGCTCCCTTGTAACTCCTCATTCATCTGTTTACATAACACATTTATAATACATTGAAATCATTCAGATGTTTCTTTTTTATTTTGTGATTCTCAAAGAAAAGTGGGTATTTGTGATCTCTAGTACAAAGGAATAATATGGCCAGAGTATATTATGAATGAATGAATGAATGAATGAATGAACGAACAAGCCCATGCTTAGCCAAGGTAATGCATATGTTAAGGAAGAGTGGAAAGAACACTTGTAGCTTCTTTATCCCCTTTCCATTGCTCATAATACAACTATTATGCATCATCTCACTTTAAAAGCCTTGACTTGCTCCCGGACCCTTTCCTTAAGCTCTCCTACCCCCCAGGACTACAGAACAGAACGATGGCTCCCTCCTAGCACTGCCCTCCCCTAACACAGCGTGAGTCAACCTTTATCTCTCCATCTTTTCTGATACCACTCATCCTGCAGGATTCCAATTAAATTCCACTTTATCCACAAGGTCTTCATCTTTCACGTCATACCTGTCCTGCCCCCTGGGAACTCCAAGAATATCCTTTTCCTTGCTGTGAGTTAATCACACATTTCCTTGCACCTTTATTTAATTGCTGCATACATAAAGTCTTATCTCACTAGCTGAAGAATGTTTCTAGAGGTCAGCAATTATGACATATTTCCTCTGTGTGTGCATTAATATTAGTAAATGTAGAATATATGTGCTCGATCTGTTGCTTAAGTCTGTTCAGGATAGCTTCGCATATGAACCAGGGTCTCTCTTATTAAAGTTTATAGGTTATACTGTGATCAAAGAATGAAAACCCAAGCAAACATATAAAAATAGAAATAAAAAGAAAATTGCCTAATTTATAGTAATAGCATTTTAAGAGAAACCTTTGTTCTCATGAGAGAAACATGTTTCCTGCGCAACACAAACTAGGATGGAATATATAAAATATTATCATGATTGTTTGACTTTCTCACCTGCTTGTAAAGACCTTGGCTAAGAACTTAGAGCAAAGCCAGTTGTTAGAGAATTCAGGCAGGAGAGTCTTTTAGGGCAGAGAAGGGTAAAACAGCTGAAAGTCCAGCAGTAAAAATTTACTTTTCACTGAGAGTAACCACTTCTCTTACGGCTTTGCTCTCTTTCATAAAGACCTTCCAGCTCTTCCTAGCAAGGCTGTTTGACTCAGTCAGGCCCCCAGCCGCCCATTTCTGTGTGAGCTCCTGCTCAGCTTGTGAGTCTCCTCCTGAGTGGCATGTTTTTATTCCACTGATTCATCAAACTCGAGTGAGTCTTACGAGGGAAGGACTCCGCTCTCTGAGTGTCCTTGCCACACCTGGATAACACTTTTGCCACTGACACGCACTTCTTTCCCAGCCTGCCCCTGGCCTCTTGCAGCATCCTGGCTGTCTCTTTAGGACCCAAAGAATTCAGTTTCTGCTCTCTAAACGTGGATCCTGAAGGCGATAGATGTCTATCATGCGCACGTGGGAAAGAATTAACCATTGACCGGGCATCAGTACTCTGCAACCTGGTGCAGAGTTGCAGGCACACTGAATCCTTTTAGCCCTTTTCTGTTGTTTCCACTCCGTGATTTCAGCAGCTAACTTATCACACTTTCTAAGAGAAGACAGAAAAAGATAAGAATTCACATCTGGGGCCTTACTCGGGGTCTGAACACCACCGCACAGGAACAGAAGGAGAAACAGAATGTCCTATAGGGCTGTGACCCTTTGTGCACATAGTGTCCGTGAGTGTGTGCATGGTGTGTGCCTGTACAGATGCTGCCATGCACAGGGGATTTGCAACAAAACAACCAATGTGTTGTGTGCATCGATGCAAATGCTGTCTTTGTAGAGCTGGGAAAGCTGTCCTTACACAGTGTGGGGCCAGCAATAACAGACATAGCTTAACTGTGTCACGTACCTTGATCATTACCAACCCTTTGCTCATTTTATCATCTCTATCACCATATGGAATTTACAGTCTAGAAAATGGAAGTCTAAAGAATGACTGACTTCTGTAAAACCGCAGCTGCTCCTTGGTATGAGGGGCAGGACCAGTCTGTCTTTGAATCAGGATCTTCGAAATCCCTGTGCTCCTTCTTCCGTAGTGTTTGTGATGTTTTCTTGTTGTTGTTAAAACAGAATGATAAGTCAGCGATGTGAGCTTATGTCTGTATCAGCAAAGTGCAAATTAGCGACAAATATGTATTTCAGTTTTTCATTGCCATCCCCATGATCAGTACAGAAAGCAAAAGACCTTCTGTGTTTCTCCATTCTTGGTGCTGGCTAGGCAGTTCTCGGCATATAGGTCTGGGTGCCGGTTATGTTTCGGGAACCCAGCTGGCATGACTTAAAGGACAACTTGTGTCTGATCTTCCGTCCTGAACTGCTTCACGTGTGCCAGAAAGAGGAGGTGTCACAGCAAGCATCTCTAGAGACCCAGATGTGGACATCCCTGCTCCTGTCACTTTGTTTGTGGAAGCAGGTCACAAAATAAGCCCTTATCCAAAGAGTAGCAGAGTACAGTCTTCCTTTTGATGGAAGAAGCATCAAAGAATGTGTGGCCATTTTTAATCCACCACAGTATGCATTTCACAAAAATAGGTGACCTTTAGACCTGACTTTCTGGTTGAAGAAAGTTGCTGAAATCCTGCAGGTGAATGACCCTGTTCTAAAAACTAGTGTGCTTTTGGCTCTGGGCATCTGGGTCTTCTGAAATTCAGGCAGCTTTATAGTTAAACTCGCTACGTCCTGAGCACTTTGCCCCTCCCTCTTGACAGTTCGTCTCAGCGCAGACATGTGTTCAAGGCCTCTAAGTACGACCTCAGCTGTAAACCTCATATTTGGTTACTGTAACTCAGATTGTCTCTCCTTAAGAAGTACTGGGTTTTTCTTTCTCAGACAGCAGAAAATGTCATTGAGGTGTTCGGGGAGGGGACGCCAAAACAACTATTTTCCAAAACTAGGACCATGCTTAAAACAAAAAGCAGTCTTTAAAGGATGTGACATAGAAAAATTCCGTCACTATTCATCTTGTCCGAGAGAAATGGATCTACCTACTGTATCTGGAGGCTGGATGTACCTGAGATGCACTGTGTGCATCCATGTTCCGCTGCCAAGCCTAACCCTTAGCCCAGCTGGATGTCTGTCGAGATAGCTTCCAGGTCACTCTCTGTTGGTTGTTTGTTTGTTTGTTTTCCTACTCTAAGGACACATTGCCGGCTCCAGTGTCTACGCCTTCTTTCATAGAGCTTTCACTTTGCCAATATCATTTTTCAGTTAACAGGACATTAAATTGTTAAAATTTGGGGCAGTGATTCCACTGCACCTTACTGGAAGTTAACTGAATTGCTATTTAGAACATTCCATGCCTTCTGATATTTTTGTATGTTTATTGAGAAGATGAATGATAGTCACTCATTCTAAATTTAATGAGAGTCATCATAAACTCTTCTTTCTGAAACATTATGTTATCAATTTCTGTCTATAAATATGTTTTTCTTAAAAGTTATTGAGAAAAAAATCCAAGCCAGTTATTTTGAGTTCAAAATAAATTAAGTCATTGTTTATGATATCCAGAAACTTAAAATAGCTTTGTCTTGGGTTGTGTATGCTGTGAAAGCCAGGTTCCCAAGCTCCCTTTTGGCTCCTGCTTCTCTCTCGACCAAAGGGCCTGACTCTCTTCCAGAACCAAGATCCAGAGCATTGAGATCTCTTACTTTCTGAGACGCTGTATCCAAAAATCTTTTTATTTTTAGCTCAGGATTTATAAGTTCTAATTTTTTTGGTTCTAAGATAATTAAAAATTTTAGATTTTCTTGGCAAAAATGTTAATAAATGATTCCTGTTTTCACCAAAAAAAAAATGGGGATATATTCAGCACATGAGAAATGAAGTAAAGATCAATGGATTAGGCTGAATCTTGCCGGTCAACCCGATCAGAGAAGTTGTACCATGATCCGTTCTCACAGGCGACTTGTGTAGAACTGGAAGCTCCCTGTCTAGAGCAGCAGCGGCCTGTGCCTGGGTGAGGGTGAGCCACCAGGTGCGGTGTCCCCGTTCCCCTGTGGACCACACATCACTGTCAAGGCCCATACCTTCCCCTGTCCAAGCACTTGGGAGTCCCGAGCGTTACTTTGTGATGGTTGTCAGTGAGCACATGTGCCCACCCGTGCACGATACATGTGGTAGCTGGAGGATGCTCAGTACGTCACATGAACTGGGTCTGTCTCAGTGTGAATTGAGCAAACTTCTCACTTTCTTGCTCTCTGAACCAAAATGGAAGGCAGGAAAGGGTTGCCTGATTTTTTTTGTTTGTTTGTTCAAGTTTTGGTGCTTGTCGTGGAACTAGCTCTTGTAGCGACCAGACTGGCCTCGAACTCAGAGATCCACCTGCCTCTGCCTCCCAAATTCTGGGTTGTGTGATCTTAAAAGTATTTTTGACTTTCCCAAATCTTCTCAATCGGATGAAACTCAAGAAGTTTGTGTTAGGAACTTCTTAAGGGAAAGCAAGAGGGAAAAAAAGCCCTCAAAATTCCAGGACTCAGGAAGATAATGAAGCAATAAGTAGGGTCACATGGTGAAAGGAGAAGGGGACTGTCCGGTGAAGTCACGGGAGAAAGATGGCTGCTTTTTTATCCTTGCATTTTCTTAGAAAAGGCAAAATGAAACACGCAAACTACTAGGCTAGTTCTTCGTGCCTTGGTGGTCAGCGCTGGTTAGATACAGAAAGCTGTCTGCCAAGCAGGCGAAGTAGGCGATCGTGTGCTTGATAGACGGCTCACTGATTACTGCTAGCTACATTTTCTCTTGACGTCTATGAGGAGACAGTTCCTAAGGAAAGGGGGTGGATGACATCTGGCCAAAGGCTGAATCTACAAATAAGGATTTACTGTATTAAATTGCTATTCGACAATGGAATGCGGCCTTCTCTGTCAGCTGCCTTGGTATGTGTGCTGTGGGAAGGACTCCAGTGTGTGTATGGGGGTGCGGTCCCCAGTGCCTTACATAGTCCCCATGTGTGCTGAGCATGGATGCCTGCCGCCCCCTGGACCCGTGTGCACATTGTTTCCCTTCTCTGAAGACTCATCTCTCCTCTCTGTCACCCTTCATTCAGCTGTGTGTTCTTAACACCTCCGTATTTCACATTTAGTTGTGTGTGTGTGTCACAATTATGTTTTAGGAGAGTTTTATGTCCTCTGTTACTAATTTTGTAATTAGCCCATTATATCACTTAAAATAAATATTCTATGTGAAGGGCTCTTTTTTCTCCCTCGTTTGAGCCTCAGTTTGACTTTTGTCCTCTGAAACACCGACTGATATCTGAGACAGATTCCCAGCCCCGTGCTGTACTGTCGGAACAGTTCCGCACGTCAGGAAGGGAAATTAGATTAAAGCAAAGATGATTACCTATACATGATAGCACAGCCCTGGCCAGAAGGAAGGTCTTGAAATGCCTTTCCTTAAGACCAGATCTATGTATTTGCCCCCAGCTGCTTCCGCTCAGAAATCTAAGGTGTCCCCACCTCTGCAATCCCAATTTCTTTGCACTTGTGAGAAAATCCAGTATTGCTAGTGCTTGGTTGTGAGATGCTAATAGAATTCTCGCAGGTTGCTTGCACACTGTGTTTGGGAGTCGATAAAGACGTTTGGGGAAGAAGCGTTCTGGAGTTCCAGAATTCGCAGCCTGAAGTGGACTCATCCCAGATGAGGCCAGCTGAATGGAATCCTTGGCAGGGTGCTCCTTCCCCTCAGAAGCATGTAAGTTAATAAAAATTAATCTGACCGCATAGCTGCAGTGAGTGAAAACAAGGTGTACCAATTCGAAAATGCTGAAATCTGTTAAAACAGTTCAACAGAAACTCATTGAGGGAAGACAGGGAACAGAACGCTGGGCTTGCCGTAGGGTGTGGTGCTTACTGAAAGGAAGGGCTCAGCAGTTTCTGAGTATCACTGGTGACGGTGCAGAAGACTCTGGGTCTCTGGAAGGCCATCTGATAGAGAGGCACACCATCAGTAACCCGCCCTCAAGGGAAATGCTCCATTGTAGACTTGTTTTCCACCACATAACGAAAACTGAGTCCAGGCGGGTGCCACCTTTACACCTAGACCAAGAAGCCAGAGAACTCTAAGAGACACTCACATGGAAAATGATCGAGAATACTTACTGTCAAGTCTTCTTATTTGCCCTAGTTCCAATCTTAAATAATATGCTTCACTTCCTACTGAAAACAACGTCGATTAGCTTACTGTTGAGTGCAGTTGTAGCTGACAGAGTGTTGGGCTCACTCAGCATTCCGTCTGCTAAAGTTCGGATCCTGGGGGAGTGAGTTGAGCTTCTCAAAGTTTTCCTAAACAGTTCTTATCTCCAGAGACCCACCTTTTCAGTCTCTGAGGTGTTTAGCCTCCTGTTAGGGTGGGAGTGCTGGGTCAGGGGCTATCAACAGCACACACACTCCACCCAGATAGACACGTTAAAGCTGGTGTTCCTGGGGAGTTAGGGCCTCTTCTGTTTTTATGCTTGGAACTCAGAGATCTCTTCTTTGGCCTTTGTGATACAGCCTTGGTTAGCCTGGTCATATCTGTTGGAGACCTTATGGCTGTTAACGTTGTACTGGGTAATTAAATTACTTTTCTCCTGCCTACTCAAGCTGCAGTAGAAATTGTCCAAGAAACCTTTATCAAATTAAGTGTCGTGTAATGAATTATCATGTCCATCTGTTTTATGCTCCCATCTCAACAAAGATGGAGCTATCTTTCTATATTTTTTTAAGATCAGTCTGTTGGTAAACAGCTCTCTCTTTTTTTAAAAAAAAGAAAAATTCAGTTCTTCTTTGAGGTATGGAGTGTCATTCTCTTTAAATAATTCCTCCAGCTGCTTTTTGAGAGTAAATTATACAGTATGTAAAACATGCATTAACATGTGCATTTAAAGCATTCCTGACTCGTGACGTGCTATGTCAGTAGCATTCTCCTTGTTTTTAAACACATGCAAAAGAAGAAAAAAATTGCAAGTATATTTAAGTGTATTTAAAGCTCTTCTTTCTCAGCTTAGGAAAGGACATTGATTCTATTGCCCTCTGTCATAGTAATTTTTGGTAAAAAAAAAAAAAAAAGAGCAAATAAACTCATGACTAAAAAGCTAGAGTCTATATTAAACTCTGATGTTTTTTTAAACAAAATAATTGTAAGAATTTCATGTTATTATTGGACTGATCCCAAACTGAAGAAAATACGCTTTCCTAGAAGTTAAAGCCCTTACCCATTAGAGATGAAGCATCTCCCCAGTAGGGCACTTGGCTTGTCAGTCATGTGCTTCAGCTGTGTGAGCCTTCACACTTTCTATACCAGGGCTGTGTGCCCTGTGTGCTCCTCCACGAACTTGACCCAGGACCTAGTCTTTGTTTTTGTATTTACCCTGAAAACAAACAAGGCCGCATCACACATTGGCTTATGTCTGTTCCAAGTGGTCCAGACATCACAACTGAGGGGAACAAGTGAGTCTTGTGGGGCCTTTGGTGAAGCCCAAGTGGAGAATTCACAGCAAGAAGAATATTAAGCTTGACGACTTTCTCTATCCATCCATCATCCAGAAAATAAAAAATCTGCTCTGAATAACTCTACGGGGGAAACAAAGCTTTGTGAACTTTTTAGGGAGCTGACAAGCGAATGTAAGACATTACCTCTATGGGAAAGACTAAAAGAAGCCTAGAATTTCATAGAGCACATTCTACCCACTTGGCACCCTTCGCGGTGGCCCGAGGTAGTGACAGCACATCACTGTGCTTGACAGCTTGTAGAGGTTCGAGGTCGTGTCTGCCTGGTAGACACTGAACAACTGAGATGGAACCCTGGAGGCAGAGGTGGCTGGATTCCCTTGGCCTTTCTGAGTTAGCCTCTTGGGAACAGACCATGCAGGCAAAAGCCTTTCACGTTATCCTTTCCCGGCCTTGTATGGATTGGGGAGGCGTATTACGATTAGCCTAAGTCATTAGTTACATTTGTCCCTTCCTGTCCTTGGCAATCCTGCTCCAGAGTCTTCATGGATGCCTGGAATTTCACATGAGGCTAAATCCAGTTTTCTTCTATGCATGTAGACCCATAATAAAGGCACAAGAAGATACTCATAAATAAAACTATAGCAATTATAGTAACATACTGTAATAAAAATTATTCATGCTGGTCACGGTGGCTTAGGCCTATAATCCCAGGACTTGGAGAGGGAGACAAAAGAATTACCATAAATTTGAGGCCAGTTTGAGTTTATAGAGTATAACCCTTTCTCAAACCACCAGATACATGCACAGTGTTATTTATGACTTGTGGTTGTTTGTTTCTAGAACTTTCCATTTGAAAAGGGGTGACTGAAAACATAAATAAAGCAGGATAGATTGGGCTAACCTCTGCACTCTGTGTATGTTTCCCTCGCATCATCTTCTAAGACAGATAAATAAAAGCTTACATCCATTCTGTAGATAATCTGCGGCAAGCCCCGGCACCCAAAAGCCTATAGTTTTGACTTGCTCAGGAAACAGATTCTTGGCATGTTCGTCGTGTACCTGGAAGGAATAAATGTCCGTGAGATCAAAGAACCTTTAGTTTATGGGGAGGCAAATGTGAACAAATCACTGTAGTTCTAAGTGTTGGTTGTCTTAGAAGTTGAAATGTGCAAAATAAGGAGAAGCTTATGGGACGAAGAGATACTAATTCCTATTTGGAAAACTGTCAGATTTCACTTTTGAGCTGAGTCTTTGGGAATGAGTCAGAGTTCATGGGATGGAGAAAGACGAAAGGGCATTCTAGGCTAGTAGAGTCTTTGACTTTTCTGTTTTTAAATGTGTCTTGGAGCCGAAAACATTTGCACTAATCTCATGTATCTTCATGACTTAAGAGAAATGGAATGGACCCCCTCTTCAGATAGCCACCCCATGGCCAGACTACATCACTTGTTTAAGATTTCTCTTTGCTTTCCTCTTCCAGGGAGCAATGCTTCTTAGAATAGTAGGCAGATCCCTTGTTATCCAGCCTTCGCCTGCCTCTCCTCCATATCGGCTGCCAAACCCTTGATAATAATGCCCTACCTCGTCTTGACATGTGCTGTGTAGATTGTTTCTTGTTCTTGTAAACCCACCAGGTTCTTCTGTACCTAGAATGTCTTCCTTATGTGCCCTCTCTCATACTTGGTGACTTCTACACAGTCTGGGACTTCTCACAGCCTTCCTCACACTGCCTCTGCCATCAGGCACCCGCCACCATACTTCTACCACATCACCGAAGAGCTGTGCTCACAGGCAGAATGGCTTCTCCAAGGCGTGCGCTCTCTCCAGCAGCCTTTGGCACAAAGGTGCTCACTAGGTGGAGTCCCGATTTGCAACGGGCATCCTTGGGACCCACTTCACCCCTGAGAAGTGTTTCATTTCTTGAGATTACATTCCTTGCCCCATTTATAGTAATGGCCAACATCTTTAAACTGACCTGTTTTGTAAAAAAGACAAGCTTCTTCTGAAGACGTGTTTGTTTCTGCCCAGGACAAGAGTGGTACCTCTTAGAGGGAAGCATCCTGAGCTGTCCTTACTTCTTCTTCTGGACTCACACTGATTTCCAGGCTCGTTGTCCCTGACTCCTATAACTGAGGAGTTCCCTCTGAAAGACCCAATGCAGGAGGAGGGAAAGGGGTCAGGAAATGTAAAAATATTAGAAAGATTAGCCTAGGGTGGGTTCCACTGGAGTGCCGCAGGCAGGGAGGAGGCTCATGTGTTAAAGAGAACTGGTCAGAAGGAGGCTGAGGCTTGGGAGAAACTGGCAAAATCATGGAGTGAACAGAATGAGTGTGGAGAACTTGGAAAGTGGCCTCTTGTCATGTGCAGGTGGGCTGCGTGACTTCAAAGACTTTATTGATATGGTTGAGTTACTTACGTGGGACGGGAACAGAAGCAGGGACCCTGGATCTTCAGGGACTGTGAGAGGTCAGAGCATTGAAAGTGCTTCCTCTGCATCACCCCAAAGCATCCTAAATGACATAAATAAGAGAACAGGTGTTGAGTGCTTTCATGTTTCAGCCACGGTGCTAGATGTTTCTCATGCGTCAGTCCGATTAATCCACACGGCAGTCATATGACATATGGAAACTTTAACCAGCTCTATTTTTTTTCCATGTGGTTCAGTTGAGATGTAGATTATATAACCTGCACAAACTCCCATGGTCACATCGCTGCTAAGGAGCCAGAACTCAAATATGACACTGTTTTAAGTCAGTGTCCCTTTCTGGAAGCCTCTGTGTCTTGGGTGGGAGTCAGAGCTACAGGGAGGAAACGTTTGTGTGAATGGAAAAGCCTTGCTGACTTCCCTCCCAGCCACCACAGTGGAGGAAATGAGTGTGGATGTCCCTAGTCTTGCTGGAGGCAGAAAGATATCGTTAGGGAAGAGCCAGGTAGGTATTAAAAGGTTTGCGTGGTGCAGTTTGTGTTGATGCCCAGATTGGCTCCTCAGCTCCTGTTGGAAGACAGGTTGGTGCGTAGATGAGTCCCTGGCACAAGTATGTTATCCAGAGGATGTGAGACTACCGTCTGCCACTTCACGCTGATGACGAGAATGAGAGGCTTGGAGTTGATTGTTCACTGGGATCCAGTTGGAAGTCTGCAGTCATCTGCTTCAGTGCCAACCTGGGTACAGATGACTCTAGATGCCCGAGGCAGTGTGTGTGCAGCCACAGCAGTGGAAACTGAGCTAAGGTTTTAAAGCAGTTGATCTGTTCAGGTGTCATCGGTCCGTGTTTGTGCTTGTGTTCCAGGGCAGGCGTTCAGCAGCCTGCACCCCACTGTGCTCTCATATCCAGGGCTTCCCTAAACTGAATCTTCCTGGCATTTCCAGTATCTGACTAGCTGCATGCCTGCTTGCATGTGTATCCTCAGTAAATAAACACAAACTGAGTACATATTTGTAGACAAGCCGATTCCATGCTCCAGAGCCTCCATTTCTAGTGCAATGGGTGATCCCAGGTTTGAGATGAAATTACTTGACATTGCTGCATTTAAACTTATTCTCCAGCCCAGAGAGATGGCTCAGCAGCTAAGAGCGCTTCCTGTTCTTGCAGAGGACCTAGATCCAATTCCCAGTATCCACATGGCAGCTTGCAACTGTCTGTAAGTTTCAGGAGATCCGGGGCCTCTGCTGACATCCGTGAGCTCCTACTTGAACATGGTGGGGGGGGGCATAGACATACACTCAGACACACCTACACATATAAAGTAAATAATTTTTTAAAAAATTGTATTCTCATGTCCATTCCCCCTTTCAAGGCTGTGATATGCCAGTTTCTCTTCTTTTTTCCTTATCTTGAATGGTCCTCTATACATCTCTTCCTCCTATCCTACCAGCCCATGAAAGGATACACCAGTGACTTCTCTCAGATCTGAGGAAGTGGATCTCAGTGTCAGACAGCTGGGCTTGACAAGGTGGTTGGGAATGCCTGTGGGATCCTCGCCCTAACATTTTCAACAAGGGCCAAGGAATATTTTCAGCTGTTGCCTGCCTCTGGTCTGGCTCCTGCCCAGATCGGAGCCTGCCCCTGGACTTCATTAGAAAGTCACATCGGGGTAATCGTGTGTAGAAAGCATTGTTGCTTTATCCTCGCCATATTGACTTACCGTGGGGGTCTGGGAAGAACGTCTACTTAAAGCTGGTATGTTCCTAAAGTGTGTACCATTTTCCTTCAGCTGCACACCTTCTGCTTCCTAGGCGCCTGGCATCTTTGAGAAGGAAGTCATAATTGTCTCTTGTGAGAACCAGGAATTGGGAAGCTGTCCTAGTTACTTAATTGTCTTGGGTTTATATCTCCCGTGCTTGCGAGCACGTCCATCCATTCTTCCTCCTAGACAAACAAGCAGAGCATAACACTCACAGAAAGCTCAGTTGCTTCCCTCCTTCTCGGAGGTCAGAGTCATAAGGAATGTGCAGTTACGTGTTAGGCTGCAGCAGCTCCCTGTCCTGGGGAGGGACCACTGATAGACAGCAGGGACGGATCCTCCGCGGCTGGCTGTGACTAGTGATGCAGAGTCAAGGAGCTCATACCGGGATTAGCTGGAGGAAGGGTGAAGTAGGGTCAGTAGTTCTCCGGGGAGCGGTAAATCTCCTAGGGAGAGACAGGAGGGAAATTCAAGCTTGAGGCGCTCCCATAGGGAGCTAGCTAACCATTTCCAAAGTGGTAGTTGGACCGTTCCATGTCTAATCTCCTTCTTTGGGATGTTTTACTTACAGTCATGTTTTAAATGTGCATATCCCTGGAACGAGGAAGAAAATGAAACCGCAGAACGGTAGAGCTTTAAATTTCATTAATGATGAAGCTGCTTTTAATGGAAGAGCATTGTGTTTTATGTGGCATCTTTTCCATTCTTGACAAGCTATTTCATTAACAGCCTCTACAGCCTTAGCAGGGAGTACTTAGTACCTGTACTTTATAAGTTCTTAAATGCTTCCTTTCCCCTGTTCCCTGACCAAGGGAAACCCCCTGCCTTTGGTTGTGGACAGGGGATGTCTCCACATTCCAGGGCTCAAGCAGGTGTTTCAGATGTGGAATAAAGCCACTATTGGATGAACTGTTTTCTAGAATATTCCACAATTTAGACTTGTTTTTGCTGAAGGACATGGATCAAAGGATAAGTGTCTGTGTTGGGAAAGATGGGATGTCTATGGCGTGCAGTCTCCCGTGTCTTCCTCTGGAGAGATGTTCCTATGGTGGGATGTTAGGATAATGTTTGCTGTCTGTGTGCCAGCCAGCGCCCACCGCAGGGCCCATTTCTGAGACACTCCTATGTTTTTCAAGAGGGCTGTGTGGGTTTCAGGACCCCTTTCCCCAGGTTCAGTGGTCATCCCTCTTATTTAGTGTCCTTTGAAGTTTCTCTCTTCATTCTGGTAAACAGAAAAACACACATCGATTCTTTAGCCTAGTTTAAAGTCAGGTCCCAAATCTGCTCTGTGATAACAGAATCCCAACATTTAGCATGCTGTTTCTTTTTGTGAAATATAATAACATATCTATATATTATATTTATTTGTATATATAATATGTACAAATAAATATGCAACTGTTACCCGCCTCCCAGGTAAAATTATGAGGAAAGTGAGGTCAGGGGACATAGTGAGCCAGGCCTGAAAGTTGGGATTCAAGGAGAGCAAGAAGGAAGAGAAGCAGTCAGATGCAGAGGTGGCGTGACTGGTATCAGCCGGTAAGATGCAGTAGAAAAGTCTTGGATCAGGTGGTCACATGGATGGGGACGGTAATGGTGGTGGTAGATCATGGGGTTTCAAATTTAGAAGAATACTTTCTGAGCATGCGTCTTACTTTATGGGTGAGCAAACCAACCTCCCAAGGATTGGAGTGGGTTGCTAATGTTTTCACATTTTCCGGCGGGGACAGTTAAGTAAATAACAGGAGGAGCCTTTGTGAATGATTGACAGCATACAGACGACTATAATCCCCATTAAAATGTTAAGACGGACTTGGTCTTCTCAAGTGGGAAGAAAATTTACCATGGTGACCCAGCCTCTGCACATGTGGGCCCAAAGGTCCTAGAAGGTGGTTCCTGGAGAACATGTGCCTTGCAGGTTCTGAAGTTCCTCCTCTGACTGGTCCTCAAGGGCAGTTCCCCAGAACCTGTTCTGTAAGCCTCACCTCTAAGTTCCCCATTCGTCATGTATAAGGAACAATGTGGGGCCAACGAGATGATGCCACACATAAAAGGTGCTTGCCACTGAGCCTAGCGACCAAGAAGGATGGGGGAACTGACTTCCAAAAGTTCTTCTCCCATTTCCAGATATGATGTACAACACACACACACAGAGACACACATATACATGCATATACGCACGTACTAAGTAAATGTTGAAAAAAAATAATCTTTTTAGAAAGACAGTACATGCTCCAAGCTCTAATAAAGAAAATGCTGGCTCCAGATTTTTGTTGGTTGTATTTGTTGCATATTGTCTTCTTTTATAAGACATCCCCTTCTTTGCTAGAGAAACACATGGGAGAATCGGTATGATTTTGATTTAGTAGAATAAGCAGGTACACTACAAGAGTCAGGGGCCCTGCCTGTATATTGTTAAAAGTCAGAAGACGGAAAATTAATTCCGGAGAAAGCCTTGTGGGTGTGTGGTCCTAAGGGCTCTGGGGTCTTCACCAGGGGCCAAAGGAGAGGCAGGCATGAGTGGGCATCTGGGCGACTGACGGTTGCATTCAGTGAACGGAAGACTGGCATTGGTGCCAGAGTGTGAATGAGCAGAGCCTCCGGTGGAGCGTGCAAGCTACATGATAGGCAGAGGCCAAGCTTGCACACACCCAGTAAGCTGTGTCTGGAAGCTTCCGCACTGCCTGGGACTGTGTTTATAGTCCCCGAAGCAAAAGACATACAGGTGAAGAGGAAATGTGTACTCTGCTCTATAGCCAGCTACCCAGCAATATGAGCCTCCTAAGGAAGTGAGTGCCCTCTAGGGGTGTATGTGATGTCTCAGTTCTGTTCACCATTGCTCATAGGCCCTCAGGATGCCCACTAAACTGAATGAATCAGTTACCTGCTCTGGGAAGAGGAGAGCGGGGCCCTCTTAACCAAGTCCCACCTGACCGCAGCTGTGATTACATTATGCAGAAATTTATTAACAGGATGTTTTGATTGATTACTATCTTAATATCAAGGATGGCATTAGAGGATTCTCTGCTACCCTGGCAAATTGCAGGTACAGATTAGTGCTTCTTTGAAACTAAAAAAAAAAAAAAGTCCAATGTCCTTAATTCTCTTCTTTTATGATTCCATTTATATGAACTGCATAAAGCAGTCAAGCACACAGAGGTCTGACTTACATTTGTAGTTGCCAGGGCCAGAGTCGGGAGAAGCCGGGGAAAGGCTGCTGTATGGTGCAGGGTTTCTGTTTGGGGTAAAGAAAAGGGCAGCAGCAGTGACTGCACAGCCTCGCAAATAGAAGATCAGTGAGCAGGAGTCTGTATTTTAGAAGGGGTACCTGCTGTGTGGTGACTTCCATCTCCTAGGGCAGAGGCTTGCTGCTCAGAGTATCCTCACACCGCTCTGTCTGAAGGGGACTAGTTGAGTTGAACAACTAGGGTCTCTGCCTGGTTTTCCCTTGCTGTTGCCTCTCATTTGTTAAACTAGCTAATAGCATCCATCCTTCCTTTCTTTCCAACCCTGTCTCCTTTTCTATACCAGCTCTACATAAGAGGCGCAAAAAGAGCATGTGACCCAAACAGAGGGAGAGAAGACAGGTGTGTTCAGGTGTTGGCGGCCAGACCCGGGAGCTAGAACAGGACAGGCAGGAGGCGGCAGGAGTGAACCGTAGAGCAAGTGTCTGCCCAGAGCAGGAGCAGGAGCGAGCGCTGTTTAAGGGAAACGCTGGGGGAGAGAGTTGGAAGGAAAGGTATGTGGCCCTCCGGGTGATGAGTGCTACCCCGAGACACTGATAAGTGGAATGAGGAGAAGAGTGTTGGCTGTGGAAGTGAGTGCAGGAACAAAGCTGTGGGCTGGGTGTGGCGTGGCTGGAGTGAGGGCAAAGAGCGCAGGAAACTGGGGAGGGGTGAGTGATGACATCAACCTCCTTAAGCATCTGTCTCCTGTTAGTTTCTTAATCCATCTGTTTTCTCTTTTGCCTTGCTTGCTCTTACCCAGGAATGGGGTAGGAGGGAAGGAAGACTGGCGGGGGGGGGGGGGGATAAAAAAATGAAAAGAAGGGAGGTAGCGAAGACAAAGTACAGTCTGTGTGCTTAGGCTGTTCTGGAGCTCAGCGTTTCCTCCAAGTGACTCCCGAGAAAGTCGTGTTTCTTCCACGGAGAGTAGGGATATAGCCATCTGTAGAGGGTAGGTCCACAAGGGGTCTGCAGTCGTTACCAAATGAACGAGGAAGAAGACCTGTCAATAGACGGTCTGTGGAAATTGTGTTAAACTGTATGAAATTGCTGTTGGGCCATTTTCAGCCTATCAAAATAAAACAAAGTAAAGGTGTATTTGTACGACGGAAGCCTAACAGATGATAAGATGTAGCAGACCTTAGCCCGGATGTTCACTTTTTCTGGTTCCGTCCTCAGGTCATCCATTAAAGTGTTGATTTTAGGTTCAGAGGAATCTGTCGAAGTCAAGGGACGGATGGCATTAGGTAGGGAGGCAGGGTAGGTAAGAGGACCAGGAACCAAGGATGCACCAGTCTGCAGACTTCGTGCTTCTTTGGCAGTCAACCATTTAGGCTCGGTAGTAAACTTGGGAGGGGGAAAGGGTCCTTCCTTTTCTAAGTGGGTTACTAAGCACTTTTGAGAGTTTTTGGTTCATCTTCCTGGTGCCGACATGGGTCTCTGAGGATAATAGTAGGGGCATTGGAACACTGGGGAATGTGGCAGATACAGGGCAATGTGAGAATGATTTTTGGTGTGATGTGATTTCCCAGAGTTCAGCAGCAGCGAGTCTAGCAGAGAAGTGCACAGTGTGTTTGGACAGAAAGAGCACGGAAGTGTTGAAGAACAACAGCCAAAGAGTGTACTTCCTGGGCGTACGTGTGCTGCCTGGCGTTTAAGAATGATTGTAACACATGAGCAGGCAGAGTGTGATTCTAGACTCTAGAAGTGGTAGAAACAGCTATTCCTATGGGTGCTGTCACCAGGATGTGTCACGTGCAGTAATGTAAGCCATACACCAAGCTGTACGATTGTAGTGGTTTGACCGCACGCCTAAAACTCTAGTGGCGAGGCACTCAATGCTAAAACACCAGCTCGCAGTACACAGCCCTAGAAGGGAGTTGTCCTGCAGGAATCCAAAACTCCGCACGCCAAACAAGCAGGCATTTATCTTAAATGGTGGGCAGAAATATGATTGTAGTAAAACCTTAATGTGGTTTTCATTCCCGCTCTCCCAGGAATCTAACCATCATCACGCGGGGAAAAACCAAAAGAGAAGTGGTGGGGGCAGGTTTCATTCACATCTTTCCAGTGGCTTATAATGGTCTTTGGTGTGCAAACTTTAACGTCATTTACATATTTTAGTTCCCCAGCTAATTAAAAATGTCATTGAAATTCTGCGTCTGATTATTGAGATACTTGAGGACTATAAGCATATTTGTAATTTATTGAAGTTTCAAACAATAGATCAAACCAATCACTTGAGCAAGAAAGGGAGAACAGCAGAATTAATGAATCTGTTAAAAATTCTTGATGTGAATGGCCCCTCCCCTGGTCAGAACAACACTTCCACTTTAAATGAGAACCCACACATTTCCTTCCAGCATCTTTCTCTTAAGGATGCCTGTATTTTCTCCTCTCGGGCTGGCATCTCACTCCATCACTCTTTCACTATGTAACCCACAGTCTGCTCCCAGCGGCGTCCTCAGGACCAGAGGCTAGCAGCTACTTCCCAGTACTACAAGTGTGTGCTGGTACCCAGCTGCCCGAGCATCTCTTTCCCAGTGTCTTATTTCATTGCCTCTGAGAAGCCAGTTTGGTCTCTCCTCTGTTCTCTTCACTTAACTCTGCTTATCGGCTCCTGCAGATTTCACAACAGAATCAAAGTCAAGAGCGACCAGAACTTATAGCTCATAAAATATCTCATCCCTGCATGCGGAGATGCATGCACATGTGATAGCTCAGAATCTAAGAAATTAAAACTTTCTACTTACAGGACAACTGTCAACAAAGTTTATTTGCCTAAACCTCACGCCCCGCTGTGTGTAGAAACTTCAGATTTCAATCTGTTCTATGTATGGCACACAAACATAAATTAAATATTGCTCAAGATGACTGTGTTCCTAGAGATGATCGTACTGACAAGGAATGACTGGAAAGCCAATAATTTAATTATGGGGTGGGGAGAGATAAAGCCCTATAGAGAATGCCTACCCATCCCTGGAAACAAGGCTGTAGTCTGAGGCTACTTAACGGAGGGACCACTCATTCACTGTTAGCATCCCTGACCAACATAATGAGCATGTGTAGAAATGGCCCTGCATCATCTGAAAATGTTACAGTGAATACCAACGTGGGGAGCTAAGAAATGAGGTGAAATGTGTCTCCCGAGATGGGCAGGGTTAAAGTGGGGCTGTCTAGGTAGGACATGAGCGGTAGTTGTTTGGGAAGTGGCTTACTGCTCATACAGCCCTTTCCACATTCCTTCCCTGTACCAGACAACCAGGTTGTACCATGTAGCCCAGGTACTTGTCACTTTGTTTGGGGGTCTCCCAACGTCTGTGTTCTTATTTATTCATGGGGTTTTCCTTCCCTTTTCTTTGGTTTCAGATGCGAGTGTCTCTCTGGCTTATGTGGTTTTCCCGTTTGTGAGGTGGGATCTACTCCCCGCATAGTCTCTCGTGGAGATGGGACACCCGGAAAGTGCTGTGATGTCTTTGAATGTGTTAATGGTACGTGGGGTTTCTCTTGTTCTCAGAGAGTGTTCATTTGTGCAGCAGGAGGAGGAGGGAGGGCCAGCCTAGCTCGTTCTGCCAGTTAGAGCAGAGAGCATACTTAGGGACATGCTGAGGGTCACTCCGAGAGGGGACTTGCTTAGTGCTGTGCAGCTGAGAAAGTTAGGGAGGGAAGCATCACACTGTCACAGAAAACCTCACAGTTTCAGTAGCAGACCATATGATAGGATGTGTCAAAAGTTCAGTTTGGGGATTTTAGGGGGAAAGAGAGGGGACTGTAGCCCGTTCCATACTTTCTGTTCTCCAGTGACCTGTGCTCATTGCTGTCAGGAGATATTCTCACAGAAAATACGTGGAAGCCAGCACAATTAGAAATAGAAAAGACGTTGTTCTTCCAGCCCAGGGTGTCTCTAGTTAGAGAGTATCTTAGATCACTGTTTGGGATGAGCATTGGCCAGATTTAAACCTGACCTTCCTGGCTTTAGAGAAAAGGACTCGCATGTCAAAAGTTCCTTGAGGAGGACCTGCCTCTTACCTTCACCCTTCACAAGACAGCTTGGTATTTGGCAGCTTGATGTTTATTAAATTGGGATGCTAGGAAAGCAGAAAACCTGAGCCATGCTTCTCTAGTGGAATTTTCAGGAGAAAAAAAAAATGTAGTTGCATAGACCACAACCACTGCCCATGCATGGATGAAAGTAGAGACAGTTAAACAGGCATACCATTGCACACACAGAGACCGGCAGTGACTACCACCTGTGAGAACCCAGGCTTTGGGATGTCCCCTTCCTGCTCTCAGGCCCCTCCTCCCACAAAGAGGTCCTGCTAAAGTTGGATCATACTTGAATTGTGACCTTGTATTTTCCAGTCACGTGGCCCTGTGTTTTGTTGCTTTGATTTGCACTGAAAAAAAACACTGGTAGCGTAGCTGGGTGATTAGGAAAAACCTCAGGGAAAATGATGCCAGATGAGGGTTGGTTGATCCTTCTTGCTGTGTAACCAGGGAAGGCTCGTGGTCACCGTGGGCCTCAGTTCTATGACTCTAGAATGAAACGAGTAACAGTGATTATGCATCAAGTGTTAATAGTCTTTATTATTCTGTGTGTTCCCATTCTGCCCACACTCTCAGAACACCGCTCTGGGTGTTGGTGGTGGAGACAGTAAGGCTAGAGTAAGCATCCTCACATACAGACTTTATAAATAGAATACAAGGGAAGGCGCGGGGAAAGTTCCGTGTTCTTAAATCTCTTTGAAGTGCTTCCCATCAGTCCTGTTAGCACCCAGCCAGTGGTTTTTGTCTGTTAATCCCGAGCCAGTGGACAAGCAGACCTCTTCCTTCTGGCCGCGCTGCAGCGTGATTTATGGCAGGTGATGTTCTCTGTGAATGCTTAGCTTGTGCTGTTAACTCGTGCAGCCCTGCGGATGCGCCTCTGACACGGCTGTCTCTCGTTCATTCTGTCGGGACAGACAGACAGAACAGGCAATCTGTCTGTCTCATCACACATCTGTGGATGTTGTTGGGGCTCCCCAGACTTTATTTATTTAGCAAGTGAACGACCTGTTTGGTAACCATCTTTGTGCCCTTCGGAAGTGACCGTTAACATGCCAGCTCACAGGGGTCACTTCACAGGGGTAGCCCAGGCTCCATTGTCCCATACCCTCATCTGGTCACTTTGTCTTCTGCAAAGAACACCTGCATGAGAATATTTGCTCCATTTCTCTGCCCCTGGCTCCTTGCTTCTCGAGAACCAAGCCTCACACCTCTCTGCCTATCGGATCATTGACTGTACCTTTTCAGCAACCCTAATATCAGTCTTCATGTCGTGCCCTTGCTTATAGACACATCTTCTAGAACCCCAGCCTTAAGATTAGGACTGACCATCTGACAATGGGAGGGAGTTGCTGTGTTTCCTGCGGTTGCTTCCTCTCCCCACAGATTTGTTGTGTCAACCTTCCTTGTTTCTTGTCCTGCTCCAGATTCTCTTGTATTCTCTTACCATTCAGTTGTGGAATTCTATAGCTATAATTCTATGACAGCTATAATCAGTACTAGAGGATATTTTAAGGATAATCTATTTTTTCTGTATCTTATTTATTTTGGCAGGTACATGTGTTTATATATCCATGTGTATTTATGTGATTTATACCACAGTCTCTCTTTCTGTCAATCTCTGTGTCTCTCTTTTTATCTATCTCTCTGTATGCAGTTGCGCCTGTGTGTATGAGTGTGTGTGTGTGTGTGTGTGTGTGTGTGTGTGTGTTGGACAAGAAAAGGACAGAGGGATGGAGGAAGAAGAACCAGGTGGAGGGAGAGAAACAGAAGGGAGAGAGGGGAACTTGCTTATCCACAAGACTTTGGGGCTGCTGAGATCAGGTTTAATAACATAGTGGTTAAATATTAATTAGAAAAGAGAAGAATAGCCATAATCTTGTTAGCAGAAATTAAACAGAGCACACACAAGTGTGCAGGCTTACAGGTGTCTTTGTTGTCCATGCAGTTGTCACAGTTAAACATCGTGCCTGCCCACCCCACCCCACCCCCAGCTTCCCGTCATTAAAATGTAAGAGCATGTAGGCTCAGGTACACCATTCTTATTTGTAGAGGCAAAAGGGCCCGCTGGACAGAGCAGCACACAGTCCCTAATGGCAGCTTCTTTCTCACATGGAAATTAAAAAGACAGCCCTGGGCCATATATCATAGGTTCAGTCACCTCAACAGCACAGACACAGATGCCAGTACCCTGTTGCCAGGCTCCTGGATAAGAGTATCTTTACTCCTGACACTTGGTGAAAGGGCAGATGTGCACAGCTGGACCTTGGTGCCTGGATCACTGTCTCGTGGTCCGAGAAGTCCCCAGTTGCATGCAAAGGAAGACCCCAGTTGAGGAAGGTTAGGTTAACTGTTCACATGACAAGCCTCAGAGTAGAAGCAGAGATTCCCCCAGCAGGACTCGGCTCCTGTGCTGACCACAGGGCTCACGTTACTTTTTCAAGATATACATTAAAATGAAGAGGTAAGCCGGGCGGTGGTGGCGCACGCCTTTAATCCCAGCACTCGGGAGGCAGAGGCAGGCGAATCTCTGTGAGTTCGAGGCTAGCCTGGTCTACAAGAGCTAGCCCCAGGACAGGAACCAAAAGCTACGGAGAAACCCTGTCTCGAAAATCAAAAAAAAAATGAAGAGGTAAAATTTGAAAGTT
The DNA here is from genome assembly GCF_014885135.2 of Alexandromys fortis. NCBI lineage: Eukaryota > Metazoa > Chordata > Mammalia > Rodentia > Cricetidae > Alexandromys > Alexandromys fortis. The sequence continues at coordinate 2,789,144 of NW_026068024.1, read as the reverse complement.
TATGATGTAAATTCCCGAAATGAATTTGAGAGCTCCTGAGTGCGTTAGGCCGGATGACTAGGTTGGAAGACTTCCTCCATAAACCTGGTTTGGCCTTGTGTCGGTAGAGGGAGGAGCTGACTATGGCTGACCAGCTGACCGTAGCACAGGTTGGGCTTCTCTGTGTGGTGCAAGCTGAGAGTAAGGCTTGAGAGGTGACGTCAGACACCACGGGAACAAGTGATAGGATTGAGTGATGAACAGTCAGCCACCTCCTTCAAGAAACAACTGTATCTGCCCCGGCTCCCGGGCAGATGCATTATCAGCAGTGAGTTGGAACTGCCTTCCCACCTTACAGCTAAACATGCCTGTCTGCTTCATTGTGCCCTTATCTTCCCTGCCACCTTACGCATGTCCCACTGCTCAGTCCATAGGCTCTGGTTTCTGAGACACCAGCTGTAGAAGGGCAGAAGTGATTAGCAGCCATACTTAGACACACAGCTTCCCCGTGTATACGCCAGGCACCTAGATGAATAGAATATTTGGTTTGAATGACATCATCGACAGGGGACACTTCCAGGATGACTTAGGTGTGTCAGTGAATTTGGCTGTGGTATTATGGTTTTGGAAACATACCAGCTGAAACTTCCAGAAATAGTTTCAGCCTTATAATATTTAATACTGAGCGCAGTGAGAAAGACTGGGTATAAATTGAGGTCAGTCCACGTTCAACAGTCTAAGAATCAGTCACCAGAACAAAAGGAAGAGAACCTTGCTCTTCCCAAGCATGCCAAGAGTGGTGGAGGTTGGGGGAGACAGAAGAGGGTCACTCGTGTGCCTAGGATTAACCCAGAGCAGTATAAGGTAGGTATGGACTAAATTCATAGGAAGGCGGCAGGATACAGTGTGGCTTGTATTTTTAGCCTGTTCTTGTACCATTCAAGACCTCTGCCAGTCCCTGTGGGACTGCTGTCTCGGCAGTCTTAAAGGACAGAGTTTAAATGCGTGGCGTTGGTTAAGGGCCTTCATTAGGACCAGGCTGTCTGAAGTAAAGTTACTCACATGAAAGACACACTCAAAATCAGCGTTCTCGTCATGTAAGAAGTTGGCCTACAAACCCAACCTGGAGTGTGTAGATAAGAAAGCTGTTCCTTCCTAAGGACATGCAGGAAGAACCCCCTGTCTGGATGGCCCAAACTCCGAGTGTCTTCCAATATAGAAATGGAGAGAATCCAGCAGTTTGAAGGAAGGGCTCATTTGGATTTGTTTATTGAGCACTCCTGTTCTTCCCCACCCCCCCCCACCACCTGAGCCTTAGTAAGCTAGTGCTCATGAGGGCTTTCTGCAGCGTGTGGAGTATTGTCCCTTTTCCCTTGTTCTGATTTCCTGTCTCCTTGGCATCTCTGGTGTACATGCAAGCATCCAGTAGAAAAGGTTCATTTCCCTTTCAGGTACTTGGAAGCCTTTATGCCTGGTCTTTTAATTCAATCGGTCTAGTTACTTCAGTTAAAAGGAAACGTGGAGCAGTTGTCCCATTGCCCCCCTCCTCACACCGCTGTCACTCCTGTGACCTTCTGTTCCGTGTCATTGACTTCCTATGCAGGTCACTCCCCAGTGATAGAAGACCAGTGACAAGATAGAAGCCACCCTCAACTAAGAGGTTTAAGAAAACATTCGGCAACAGTAGACCTGGGCAGTGTTGGGAGTGTTCCTCCGTTTTCACATTTGCTATGACATTCTGTGTTTCAACATTTCCTTTGGATACCGCTCACCAATCAGAACTCGAGTTCCCCAGCAGTTCATATTATGACTCTCTCTTTGAGAATTGTAGAATGTTAGGGGGAAGAGAAGTTCACCGAATGTAGAAACATAAATTTTCCAACACAAAGTGCTTGAAACAGTCACTGAGAGACACTTCAGTACTGAAGAGTGCAAAGTCCACCTTGGTACTGTTTCTGTTCCAGTAGAGGGGAGTGGCCAGCTCTTCATCACTCTAAGGTTCACGTCCATCATCAACAGGCGAAGAAGTAGCTGGGCATTGCTCCCCATGGCTACCAGTAGCTTTTTCATGATGCACTTGTTTGGAAAGTTCTTACTTGTAGTAATATGAGCAGCGGAGCTGCGTCCCCAGCACCCCAGCCGCCTGCTAGTTTATGCCCGAAATAACAACACACAAACTGTATTCATTTAAAGACTGCTTGGCCCATTTCTATCTAGCCTTTTCTAGGCTAATTCTCACATATTAATTTAGCCCATTTCTAATAATGTGTGTAAGCACCCCAAGGTGCGCTTACCGGGAAGATTCTAGCCTACGTCCATCTTGGGTCGGAGCTTATTGCGTGTGCCCAGGAGAGCGAAACAGGGCCTCTGCTCCAGAGAGCAGAGCTGTCGAGTCTGAGCTCACTTCCTCTTCCTCCCAGCATCCTGTTCTGTTTACTCCTCCCACCTATGTTTTAACCTATCAGGGCCAAGGAGTTTCTTTATTGCTTAACCAATGAAATCAACAGATTGATATATGACACTCCCACATCACTTACTAATTAATTTCAACATCAAGACTTCATTTTGCTGCTTTGTTTTGTTTTTTTGAGACAGGCATTTCTCTGTGTAGCCCTCGCTGTCTTGGAACTTGTTCTGGAGACCAGGCTGACTTTGAACTCACAGACATCCGCCTCCCTCTGCCACCCAAGTGCTGAGATTAAAAGCATGTGCCACCACTGCCCAGTGCTTTGTTTTAGCCCAGCAAGGCTTACCTGGAAGGTTGTTTTCTGGACTATAAGTTTGGTGACTCTCCATCTCTCTTAAACTTGACTCCTATGCCCCCATCCTTCTGTCAATCAAATCTCTTTCATATAAGCTTCTACGCACCTCACCCTGAAAACAAGTCTGGCAGCAGCTTTGTGCATGACCATGGCTTCATCCCTTCCTTTTTCAAACCCTGCACTGAGATTTGTGGTTTTACCCCTATGGTAAATGTGGTTAATTAACGAAGCTAAATAATTAATACTGGTTGACTTATTTTTTTTAAGTCTGAATGGATATTGAAAGGGACCCTCACACAGCAGGGGCTGCCTCCTGGACCCGGGTTAGGCACAAACCACACCCAAACACCTGTTTTCACCCAGAGGGATCCTTTATTAAGCAGGGAAGAAAAGTTAAAGTGGCTGCTTTCTGACTCAGGCAGAAAAGCAGCAGCAAATGACCTTGTAGGTGTGATTTTAAGAGGGAAAGGAGAGGTCTGTGTTAGAATGGGCTAGGATGTGATGCTAAAGGAGATAGAGGGTGGGGGAGAAGGGGAAGGGAATAAGGAAGGGGGACGGGGTATTTGTCCCAGAGCGGCAAAGTACTGCCTCTGGGTAGAGAGGAGACAGACCTGGCACATAGGCAAATGATGGTTTGTAAAAGTAAAGGAGGACACTCTGTGATAGGATGAGGTGTTTAATTTTAATTGGGCATGTTAATTAGGTGAACCAAAGGGGGCTTCTGATTGCCTAACTTTGATAGGCAGCCTCAGAAAGAGGAAGTGGCCAAATAAGGGGGCTAGAAATGTAGTCTAAGGTTTTAAAAAGGCAGATGGAATCGGGGAGAAGGGCAAAGCCTGCCACAGCTGAAGTGGACTGGTGACCCTTCGCAGTTGACATGATTTTGAAGTCTGGAAAGAATGCTCATTACCATAGTAACTCATCTGGTACATTGCTAGTGGTTGAGATGGGCAAAGATGTAGGCGATTGGTCTCCATTCTTGAGCATGTGGCTGTTGAGTTGTCTCTGCATCATGTTTTTCCTTCATTTCAGCAAATCATCCTGGCGCTGTTGTCAAAGTTGTTCCTGCTGATAGCTTATTTCTTAATTCTACATACTGGAGGCATCGTGTCTTACAGCAGCACCTCACTGACTCGGTCACGCTAGACTTGGGTCATGTTTGGAAATCGAGTGTGAAGCCTCTAACTTTGCTTTTAAAGATTATTTTATCAATTCTTAATTCCTTACATTTCCGTTATGACCAGAGTGTCAGTTTAGACTAAAGAATGAGCTAGGATTTTTGATTGGGGTTGCACTGAGAATTAGATTAACCTAGGGGATATTTTCATCTCAACAATATTCATTGTTTTTTCAGCCTGTGTCTGTTTATCTAGAACTTTTTAATTTATTAAAACAGTGTGTGATTGACCAGAGTATAAGTTTGTATTTAAATATTTTGTAAGTATTTTATTCTTTCTGATTCTGATGTGAAATGGGATTTTTTTTAAACTTTATATTCCGAGTGTATAGAAATCCAATTTTCTCATATTGCAATTTGTACTCTGTAACTTTACTAAAATTGTTTATAATACCTGCTGAATTCTCAGTAATTTTTTTTTATATTCAAGATCATGTCCTGTGCTTCTAGAGATAGGCTTATTTCTTCCTTTCCACTCTGGATGCCTTCTACTTATTTCCTTTCCCTAATTGTCTTGGCTAGAACTCCCATTATAATGTTAAACTGATGTTCTAAGAACACACATCATTGTCTTTTCTTTTCTTTCTTTTTTACTCTTGTATTAGCCATTTTTCCACTGTGATTTAAAAAATACTTAAGAATTGCATCTTACAAAGAAAGGTTTATTTTGGCTCGTGGTTCCAGGTTCATTGTTGTCTGTTCCAGCCCTATTGTTCTTAGGGCTATGGCAAAACAGTAGCATCATGACAAAAAGGACATGGTAGCCAAAGAGCGGGGGGGGGGAGGGATTCCAGCACAAGATATACCCTTTAAGGGCATGCCCAAGTTCCTCCAGCAAGGCTCCACTTATAGTCCATTCATCTTTGAACTTAATGTATCAACCCATTGATAAATCCATGTCCTTATAAGCCATGTATACCGCAATAGCCAAGTCTTCAATAGCCAAGTCTTCAGTCCACAGTCCTTGGGTAATGGTGGGGTTGAGAATACACTTCATATTCCAAGTATGACAATGATATTTATCAAGTTAGTGAAGGTCCCTCCTAGTCCTTATTGCTAAGTGTTCGTATAATGGAAGAGTTTTGGGTTCCTTTAGGTGTCCATTCTGTATCATGAGAAAATGCTATAGTTCTTGTCCTCTACTCAGTTAACACATATTATTAAAACTAATTTACTTTTGAATAATTGAGCTTTGCATCATGTAATAAATACCTTTTAGTCATGGTGTTTGACCTCTTTCATATGTCATAAGATATGACCTAGTAGTAACATCTTTGAGAATGTTTGTCTTGATTCAGAAGAGATACTGATCTGGAGTTTTATTTTCTGGTGCTGTCTTTTGTCTGGCTGGAATTAGTATTCAAATTCAAATGAGCCAAAAAAACTCATTGGTCTCATACTGAGCGTTTTGAATATGAAGCTGTTAATTCCTTAGCAGAAATAACCCTGAGGTGAAATGTAGAACGGAGGCTTTCAGTTAGAAGGTTCTGGTTTTTCCTTCTGCCATTTGCTCAATGTGTATGTTTGAGACAAATTAACTAGAGTCCCCTTACTTCTAACCCCACGATAATCCCTGCATCGTCCCTTTGTATTGAGAGTAGATGAAGTAATGGTGTTACCAGCAAGCACTAATAATTACAGGTTATTATCCCAGGAGGGAAACAGAGAACTTAGGAGAGAATGGACCTAACTAAATCTTTGGAAGTGAAAACAAAAGCCAGTGTGAAAACAGGATCCTTGTTCAAAGACAGAGAATTACTTAGCAAAGTAAAATACAGCCTCACATACAAGTGAGTGTCATGGTCACGGAGGACGGCTACCTGTGTTGGGGTGGACAAAGTCCGGTATAGGTCTTGCCAAGGGGCATTTCAGTTCCTTGTGTGGACGGCATAACTGTTTTGTTTTTACTGTGTGCTAGTCCCTCTGTGAGAGTTAAATTCAGTTTAGTACATTTCCATCAAATTATAACTTCCTGCTGACAGAACTTTCTAAAGGCTGTTTCAAAACACACGAAGACACCACTCAAACATGACCTCACATGTGCCTTGTTTAGTTGAGGTTTTTTATTAAAATATGATTGCATCATTTCCTCCCTTTCCATTCTTCCTTCAGCTCCCTCCTATGTGTCGCCCCTCCCACCTTGCTCCTCTTGAAATCATGACCTCGTTTGGGTGTGGGGAGAAGCGTGCGTGTGTGCCTAAATATATAAACACAACCTACTCCGTCTATGTAGGGTTGCTTTATGTGTTTGAGGTCAGAGCTGACCACTTGGCACTGTAGTGCCCAGGTAGGATTATTTCTCCCCCCTTAGCGTCCCTTAGTTATGTGTTATTGCTTTATCCGTGGGTGGGGCCCCATGATATATGCCCCCTTCCTCATGCCTTGTTTGTTCTGACCCTGCAGAAACAAAGCCAGCCTGCGTATTCAACAGCGTGGAGTATTACGACGGAGACATGTTCCGAATGGACAACTGTCGGTTCTGCCGGTGCCAAGGGGGCGTCTCCATCTGCTTCACCGCTCAGTGTGGGGAGCTGAACTGCGAGCGATACTACGTGCCTGAGGGGGAGTGCTGCCCCGTGTGCGAAGGTAGGCCGAAGGGTTCAGAGCTTTCATTTCAAAATTGATCTCATTCAGAGCAATGTGAAGTCCCCTCGTAACGGCACCGTTGTCTGTCCTTTAGAGTGTTGATAGTGCCTAGTAGGGTATGTGGAAATACTTCCCCCAGGAAAGCTCCATTTGGGGCACAGTCAGTGGTCACAGGTTTTACAAGTTGACACGTGATTTCCGGGTTGCTTCCTGTTCCCACCCTGGAACTGTAGTGGTGGCGTGGTTAGTCCCAGCTTGTCCACACTGTAGCATTAGAGTCTATCATCTGCCGTCCTTGGATTGCTCAGCTAGAATTTGTAAGGCTTGTCACCATCATTCTCAGCCAGTCAGCTCGGAATCGGGACCCTACTGCCATTTCTCTTGTCAGGATGCAGATTGGCAAGGCGGCGGCAGGAGTTTAGGGACCAGGCATGTGTCAGGTGTAACTTTTAGGGACCCGTGGAGTCTGTATCCCTCTCTTGTTCAAGCAGTAGTGTTTGCATGTTCTTCCTGCAGACTCCTCCCATTTCTGGTTGTCATAAGTAGTGAAATTTCAGAATGGCACCCCAATTCTCATCCTCTAAACCCCAGCCCCTTAAGGATCGGAAAGCTGAAGTTCAGAAAAACCATCCATCTCCTGAATTTGCAAAGGAGCCAAGAGCAATGATCCAGGGCCTGAAAGAGCCTATGGCATCATCTGACACATACAGTGTCCTGCATGGTGGTCGCATGAACCTTATTGTCCTGACTGGGTCACAAACCTTTAGCCCAAAGTCTACCTGCCCCTGCTCCCCAAGTACCGGGCACAGTGGCCTGTTGAGTTCTATGCTTTTTTACTTAAAATCCTTTGGATGGTTGTGCTTTCTTTATGCTACAGTTTTGAAGACCTGGAATGTTTGATGTAGGGCATCTCTGTTCCTAACCCTGAGCAGTTATTCATAATAATGAGTCCTTTCCTTCCTTGGAAAATATTTCAGCCAAGTCAGGACACTTTTCATGTGTCACATAGGTTTTAAAAAAAAGAAAATCACTTCAAACTCTTATTAACTTTCCCAATTGCTAATTCTCATGTTTGCAATAGAGTCAGAAACTGCCTCACGGTTGGTGTTGTAAAACAGGTAGGCACCTGTGTTAATAGTCTCAAGGAGCTGCCTGCATACAGCTCTCACTTCCCAGAATCCAGATCCCAGCTCAGTGCGGAATGGAGTATGCATTGTAATATTTTTTATAACGGGCTTGAGAAAGCCCTAAGTACCTGAGGTCTGTAGCCCATTTCCATCTAACTTTTGTGTAAATGTCCTCTGCCCCATTAGTATAAGCACTAGCCTCTAAACTTAACCGGGGCTCTCTCCTCTTATTTGTTGATGCCAGTTTTTATGTATTTTTAGTAAAGGAAATGGAATGATTTATCGATGGTTCTCCTTATGGAGCTGCTTGGGGCTATTTTTGCATCCATTATTTATGTTCTTGTCAATCCTTTCAGAATATTTCTTCTCCGGTGGTCTTGTCTAATTCTGCCTTTCAGCCACGTCTGTTACTCAGTTGCCCACATTGTGGCAAGGAAAATTATGTAAATTCAGCCCTCCTCTAGGATGCCATCAGTGACCCCTGCCAGGGTGCCATCATTGACCCCTGCCAGGGTGCCATCGGTGACCCCTGCCAAGGTGCTATCTGTGACCCCCTGGGACATCCACATGAGCCCTGCCATGCAGAAGACCACATTGGGGACCTGCTGTGCTCCTTCCCAGTGTCCCCAGCAGCCTGTGAACCCATCACAGTCAGCCCAGTTAGTCCCAGAAGTAACGGTTATCACTTTGAGTTCAGTGGAAAGCGCTCTTTCTCCTTTCCAGGTGGGGAAATCGAGGTGTAAAACATATTAAATTTAGCAGCTCAGGGAGGGCTCTCTCAAAACATCGGTCCAGAGCTTGTCTCTATCCCTGCATCTTGCCCATCTTAGGAGTGAGGCTCGTATATACCTGCTTCTAGGCCCCATTGCTCCCCACAGCAGTATCAAGGATGGGAAGATACCAGTCCATTAGGACTGCTGCCTCTGGATGCAATCCCAGGGACCGCTTCCTGTTAGTCCCCAGTCTCCATTGATCACACTGGAACAGCATTGAGGGATGGAGCCTGGAGGAAACTGTCTCCAGGTGCAGGCAGAGGTCAGGTTTGGGTGGCTCGGTCTCATTCTGGAACTCATGTTTTCCTGCAGATCCCATCTATCCCTATAACAACCCCGCTGGCTGCTACGCCAATGGCCAGATCCGCGCCCACGGGGACCGGTGGCGGGAAGATGACTGCACCTTCTGCCAGTGCATCAATGGAGAACCTCACTGCGTGGCCACGGCCTGTGGGCAGAGCTGCATGCACCCCGTGAAAGTGCCTGGGGAGTGTTGTCCCGTGTGCGAAGGTAAACCTTGCAATTCTAATGAGTGCCTGGCACAGCGCATCCCATCGAGGGAGCTTCTGCCAGTACGAACTTGTTTTCCTTTTTATTTCCTCGGGCGTAATGTCTGCTTCGTGCTGTTGCCAGTTGCAGACAAATTTATTATACAGCCCAAATTCGTCATTAGGGGGAAGTGTTGCAAATTTAAAATGAGCATAGCATGGGCTTTGCTCTTGCATTGCACGTGTGCTTGTCTGAACATATTACACGGTACAAGGATGCATACATTTTGAATGAGTGCTCCGCGAGCCTACTTACCACCCAAAGGTCAAGGCGAGGCAATAAAATCAGAAGTCAGAGCCATAGCTCAGGCACAGCATGTTCAGCTTGTGATACTTCATAGCCCAAGAATGCTGACGGCCAGAAGAAAAGCCCAGAACTCTCAAAGGCAATTCACACTGGTCAGTGCCTCATTCTGCGTATCCTGCTCCCTCGACGGCCAAGGCTGAGATGACCGTGGCTTCCGGTTCCTCTAATTCTTTGCCTTATGACTTGGTTCCCCACATTGACTGTGTCTTTTCCTGCTCTGGAGAGAGCAGCTGAGGCCCCTGAGCTCCCTTCTCTGAGGCAGCTGCTGTCCAGTTCATTTCCTGTGCCCTGAGAAGATACTTTGCATACATCTTAACTCGCTCATGTCAGTCTTCATAGACGTGAGGTGACCGAATGTTTTTTACGCTGACAGAGCCAATAGGGGACCCATACTTAAGAAGCATGCTACTTAGTAAAATGGACAACAAACACAGCCCAAAATCTATGTTAAAGATGGGTCCCAGTAGAGTTTGTAAAGCATGTAATAAGAAACGGGCAGGCTTTCTTCCAGAAGATGATCTAATTAAGGTCTTTTTTAGTATGAAGATTTCTTTCTTTTTTATGGACCAGTTGTGTGTGCTAATTGCTATCTACTGCAAGAAGAAGCTTCTCTGACGAGGGCCGAGTGATGCACTGGTCTATGGGTACAGCATTATGTCACTAGAAGTTATTTGATTGCCATGTTCATTTAGCAGAATCATAGTAATTGGTTTTCCCCTAGGCCTATGACATGCAGGATCAAGAAATCCTTTGCTACCCTCTGAATTGTAGTACATCAAGACTTCAGTTTGGTGAATGGTCTGTGGTATTAGCTAGCCTCACAAGGATTAGACTTAAGACCTTGGAAACCATGTAAAAGAAATGGAAGCTGGAGGAGGACTCATACTGTTGACATCACCGGTCCCCTCATCGTTACTCTACATAGAATACAGCTACCACCCCCCGAGACGTCATAGCTTCCACATGACATATTTTGTGGCACTCCCTGCCCCTCACAGACTCCTTTCCATCCCTAATGTCAGCCTTGTGGAGCTGCAAGAGGGACGCACAGATGGCTGCGCTTCCTCAGTGGGCTTGGCAAGACTGCCTTGCTGATGGGGTAAAAGTGGCAGTGTCTGACCTTAAGAATTATGGACAGCCCGTTGTTGACCTGGAGAATTTAAGTCCCAATGTGCGAGTGATAAAGTAAACAAGAAAAAAAGTCATAAATGCATAGCTCACTAAAACCAGCCTTTTAACCTCAAGTATTGCTGCCTAAGTTCAAAATGAAACTTTTAGAGATTGTTACTGAACTGGGGTGGAGGGGATACTTTCCAACTAAGGTGAGCAAACAAAGCCACCAGAGTATTGTGTGCCGTTGAGGTAGGTGGCTGGGTAGCCACGGTTAGGTGGGTCACTTCGTGTTTGGGTTCTGTGTCATCTGCCCAGAAGTTGTGACCTAATTCTTGACAGCTTTAAGAAAAGAGTTACAGCGTGAGTGAGCCATTAATACCAATGCTTAATGGAGAACCTCCTGCAGCCCAGCAAAGACAAAGGTAACAAAGGAACAGTTCACAGAGCACACTTAGGCCTAGTTTTCAGTTAACCAGGGCAGAGAGAAGCGTGTCTGTCTCGTGAGGTACGAGCTTGACATCTGCCCCCAACTCTGTGAGTCTTTTGTAATGTGCACTGTGCGCAAGGCCTTATTGTCCCATTTTAGAGATGAGGAAATGGAGGCTCAGAGAGATTTACATAAGTTGTCACTGAATGGCATAGCTGAGCTCTATTTTTATTTTGCTTTTACTGATGGCCTTGTGCCCAGTGTCTCCCCTTCCTTTATGAATCTTCATTACTGGCTTTTGACTTCTTGTCAGGGAGAGACTGGGGTAGCGTGGTAGGGTAGCATTCGGGTTGTGATCACCCACTGACCCTCTACCCCAGTTCACAGAACTTGGGAGAAGGTGCCTTTCCAGCCTCCCGGCATAGAGGCCCTCTCGGCCTTGACGACACTGAATTTTTCTGGTTCCCTTCACATCTAATGCTGGTCCCTTCGTCTCTGTCTGTCTTCCTCAAATCTTTCAGAAGAGTGCATTTCCTAGTCCTCAGAGAACTCATTTGGCTAGGATTTCTTCTTCCGTTTTTCACCCGAGCCGAATAGCGACTTTGGTCTAAGACAGTATTGTCCTCCAGTGACTGTCACTGTCGGGTGTAATAAAGGCAGTGTGACTTTTTATTTCCACACACAATCAGAGACTAATACGGGAAAGTTACTGATAAATAATAAGCATTACTAAATATTTCTAAAACATCAAACTACGATGGTCTTATTGAATAGAGTCCAAGAAAAATCTATGCAACCATTTGAAAACATTTTTCTCAGTAGCCGGTCCGTAGTATTGTTAAGTATAATTTCGAGTGATTTCAGAATAGCAACAGAATGGTATGAAAAAAGAAAAATAAATCCCAAGCTGTTGCTGAGTAATAAATGAGCCATCAGCCAAGATCATTTACGGACAGACAGAACCCCGGGCACACACCCTTGCGTTTTAGCTTCGTCTCAGGTGCTCAGAATGTGAAATCAGAAGCACTCACCCCACACAGGCATTGCAGTTTGGGATGTTTTCAAAATAACTCACAAATCACCAAATATATCGTGTTAGGACCTCCAGAGAGAGAGAACCTTGGGGCTGTCGTTGTGATTAAAGATTCCTACCTTCCAAGGGACAGCATGATATGACTGGCCACTCCCAGAGGACCGGAACGTGAACTGGGAACCCTTGAAGACAAGGCTGTCACTTGACAGACAACTTGATTCAGAAGTACTTAGGTGCTTTTTAAGTTGTCCCTTAAGTACTCTCATAATGAAGTCTTACCGAGTTATTGTCAACACCCGGTTCAGGTGTCCAGATAAGCCTAAGCCATTTCAGGCTGTAGGCTGGAACAGACTGTATCCTCCTGTTCTGCTTTGCTGGCTTTTCTCTACATCGCCTCCAATTCACCAGTCTTGTTTGCTTTGCTTTGGTTTGGTTGTTTGGTTCTTTGAGACAGGGTTTCTCTATGTAGCCCTAGCTGTCCTGAAACTCACTCTGTAGACCAGGCTGGCTTCAAACTCAGAGATCCACCTGCCTCTGCCTCCGAAGTGCTGGGATTAAAGGTGTGTGCCACCATGTCCAGATAGTCTCAGTAGTTTGAATTTCTTTCAAAGAGAGCTAAGGGAGACATGCATGGAATAAATATGAGGTTTACAATTCAAGTATGTATGTGAAAGACTTGCCCGTGTGTGTGTGTGTGTGTGTGTGTGTGTGTGTGTGTGTGTGTGTGTGATTTAAAGTGGAAAGGACAACGGAATAAGTGTCATTTTACTTGCAGTCTCTAACAACTAACATCACTTGCTCACTTATGGAAGTGAGGACCGGGTACAGTGAGGGCATCAGCTCATCTGATCCTGCAAGATCCTTAGTGCAGATGCTGGATTGTCACAGAGCTCACAGCCAGAGGTTCTATCACGTGCTTTGGGCAGTATAGCAGGCGCATAGCAGCGCTGTGTCCTGAAAGCCCAGACTCTGGACTTTGCACCCACATTTCCTCAGATCGTATATCACATTCTGGCGGGCAAGGAACTCCCTGTTTTCTTTTGAATTATTGATGGTGACGACATGTAAGTAGTTCCTAAAAACTTTTCAAATTAATAAGCAGTGAGCAGAGGCAGGAAGGAAGGTTAGTAAGAATGTAGTAGCAAGCCCAGTACTTCCCTTGACTCTGAGTCTCCTTTTCTTAGAAATGGCCTGACCTTAGCCAGAGTCTCAGTCACTCTCTGGACCCATGACCAGCTGAAGAAAGAACAACTTTGGGATGCTTGTGTTGAGGTCAGAGTGCAGAGTGTCACCTATGTTTGACACCAATGAACCTGTATCTCCAGGTTGTGTGGACCCACCAGCTCCCCTTTGCTTACTGGGAGTTGCAACAAGCACCCTGCTCCTGGCTCCATCACAGAGGTAGCCCCTTAGGCCTCCCATAACTGGTGTGTAATCTGAGGTTGGTTCTTTCCTAGTTCAGCTCCTAAAGACTGGAATTTCAAAACTTAATTGAGGTTTCCCTGGGCCCAGGCCAATGCCAACTGCCCTGTTTAATACATACTGCTTTCAAGGGCACACTGTGTGCCTGTATAGATGCCCTACTGTGTGATTACTCACTTATTTACACAAAAAGAATGGTACTTTATGCCACAATCAGGTGTTTTTAATATTCTCCACAGCATTATCATGTACGCAGGTATGTAAATTGCCTGGACTGGTTGTTAACGCCATGCAGAACCTAAGGACAGAAAGAAACTTCATTTTTGCTGCAAAAACTTTTGCAGCTGAAGGTAGAATAAGGCCGAGAAGGAAACCGGCTGCGAAAGATGTATGATATGCTTACTAAATAAGAAAGTGATAAGTGGCCTATCGGGTGTCAGGTGTGGGACCCACTTAGTGGTGACACCCAGTACAGGAGATAAGAACTGCAGGGCGACTCGAAGCTTTACTCCCAGCCCTTATCTGAGGTCTCATTTTGAGTGGTGGTTGACCCACCCGGGTGACCACTGTGACCCAAATGTCCCCCTGGCTCATGCAGAACTTCCTATAGAGAAGAGCTGATGGTTTGACGACCTTGAAGATTCTGGAGCCCACTCCTGAGTACATCACTTCCCAGGAACTAAAAGCTTAGGTCACACTGTAAAAGGTGGCCTGCAGAGCCATGTCCAGTTGCCAGTGAGTGAGCTTGGTGCTTGGATTGGGTGAATTCACTCTCCTCTCCAGTATTTATGGTTCTCTGAAACCAAAGCAATCTCCAATTTTGTCGTAGACCAGGAAGTCAAAGTTATTTGCAGGTTTCCCAAGCCGAGCACATGAGGGTCTATCTCATTCTTCTGTTTCAGCATTGTTATATGTTCTGACTTTTCCTGTAGTAAGTTAAAGCAGTGCTGTTTGTGAAGGTGCTAGGGGCATTCTGCGGGGCATCAGGCAGGTATAATTCTGTTAACCTGGACTTAAATAAACTCTTATAGCAGGGGAATAAGAAATTCACTGTGTGGGTTCCCCCCCCACACACACACACACTAATTCTTTAGATTTAAGATGGAATGTGATTGAACCAGAAATTCAGCTGCTTTCTTCCCACCACCTGGCTTTCTTGGATGTCTGGCTTACTTAGGGGCTCCTGGTTCTGACTGGAACACCGAGAGGATCAGACATTAGGCATGTCTTTACCTGCATGGGGTTAGCCAGCCACTTCACCTCAACATCAGAAATCTCACGCGGTGCTCTCCTGACTCGCTTGGAGGTCTGTGAGCTATCAGATGCACTGTCTTCTTAACATCAGTCTTCACTGTTTTTAGGAGTAGTATAATTCGTTCTTATGAATGTTGATGATATGGTTTGAGTTGAACTGCCCTTCGAGTGAGATTTCAACCGACCTGCCAGAAAATTCTGTACCAGGCACATATCTGGGTGGGGATTCCTTGAAACAAGACAGAAATGTTTCCAGCCCCACCTTGCCCACAGTGTTCCTTACTGCCCCGTATCTCGCATGATTAAGCTACTGCTCCAGTAGTGGGGAGTCAGGGAGAGTTTGGCTGACCGCACCCTCCCAGAAGGGCAGTGGAGTCCGAGATGCCACAGAGTCACAGGGATCAGAACTCAGTTATGGGGGGTACTGCATTGGTGCCATCCATGCCAAGAATAATAAAATACTCGTAATAGCCTCAGGACTGTTAGGCATGCTGCTTCATCTTTTAACTCTGAATGTCCTGGAAATATATTCCATAAATGGAAATTAAAATATAGCACAGTCTATTTTCTGCTTGTCCAAATAAGGTCATATGTTGGCTGCCACATGACCGTGTATTACCCTAGGTCTTGGACCTAAGTGCTAGAACATATCAGGCATAATTTTTTTTGGGGGGGGGACACTTTGGTTTTTCTCTGATAGTTTAAAATACCTTGAGATATTTCAAATAGTATTCAAATACAGATGAAATGGATATAAAAGCACCCCCCTTGTGACTAAGTATGACTGTAACGGTTTTCACAGTTACACACAGAAGCATTATGCACATCCATCCCATGAACGGCTCTGTCTAGTTGTTCGATTTCCCATATGTCATAAGCTAAGCAGGTGGGAACCAGCACGTGCAGAAGTCACTTAGCTGGGAAGAAATGCTTATCTGTCCTTGCTCAGAGCCAAGGCAGCCTCTGCTGCTGCCTTTCTACCTGTGTGCCTTTTCCTTTGCACCTGATGTGAGGGACACCACCCGGGTCATCAAAACTTACAACTACACATGACGGTGGTCTGTAAACTCCTAAATTGCCCAGTGCCTAAATCATTTAAAATGCTTGGGAGTTGATGCTCAGGCTCTGCCTCTGAGCTCCCAGCTCTAGCCGCTGTGGCCACTGACTGTGTCCTAGCTGAAGCAGCACAGAGCAATGGGCTCTGTCCCTGCAGTCCACCTCCCATACCATAAAGGGTATTATTGCTAAGGAGCCTCGTGGTTTTCTCAGGAAGATAATAATTGCATCTAATAGATCAGACCTGGCCTGCTAATTTTCATGTAATCAACAGAAGCAGGAAAACATAGTCTGGAATGCGAACTATGTGAATGAAAAATATTTAGTCATTCTCGAAATGATAGGAATGTTTTTCCAGCGAGCTTAAATAAACACAATCCCTTTTGAGACTGCATTAGACTTTTTTTGGAGAAGAGACAACTCTTAGGCAATCAAACAGAAGTTAATGAAGGTTTTTAGGAGGCATGCCCTGCAGAAAGGGCTCGGAGACTGACAGCAAGATTCCATCGCTTTCACAGCGCAGCTCGGCAGTGAGAGAACTGGTTCCCTTTGAGCCTTTGTCAGCAAAGCAGGGCTTGATATTTTAACTAGCCACAGTTCCAGCGTCGGCGACATTGTGCTTTACTGACAATGGTGTCGTCGGACCTTCTCACTTTTAGAATCCTCACCTTCACCTGCCACGACTGTGTGATTCAGCTCGCAGGAAAGGACTGTCCCTGGCTTGTCTCTGTTGAATGCACCTAGTGGCACTTTTCCTGGGTCACGGTTAGTCATTGCCTTCAGTCCTGCAAGGCCTGGTTATCTAAGGAAACTACTTTTGAGCCTAGCAGCACTTCCATGGTCAAGTGTTCCTGCCTTCAAAATAATTTATGCAAACAACGTGTACGCTTATTCCAGGCATATTTTTTGACGCCTCTCTTTTGAGACTTACTTGCACGCTTGCACATAAGCTTTGTATGCTCCTGCCTCTGAAGGTTTACTGGACTTTCTGAAAGACTTGTATCATTCGTGTCGGAGTAAGGGGAGACACACAGATGGCCTAGCTTGGTAAAAACTGTTCAGAAAAAGTGAAAAGTGACAGTAAAATAAAAGGACTTAATCTCTGTGACACAGCCGTTTGCTCGGGAACTAACTGAAGACAAGTTCCAAATAGAACTGTTAGCCCAAGCAGCATTTCAGCACAAGCATCTAGCCATGGGAAGTGGCTACCTTTTACCAGTAGTGCTTATTTGTAAGTACAACTCCTGACTCTTCATTTAAAAGCATACCAGTTCACCTACTGTGAGGGCATGGGCTAAAATGGGTGCAGATGTTTCCTTCGACATGATTTCAAGTAAATTTGACCAAGATAATTTGCCTATAGAAAGAACCTTTGAAATCATTTCTTTGAAACAGTGATCAATATAACTTAGTTTTTAATAATTTAAGCCTCTGCTTCCATTTATGACTATCCTGTTTTAAGCTGTTTCCAGAAACATTCTTCAGTGTACTTTCCAAGAACATAATTATTTCACATCATCTTGGGGGCTCTGGTTGAGAAACAGGATCCAATCCCCAGGAGACATCTCCATGGCTTTAGTAGAATGTAGTGTGTGTTTTATCTGGGTTATAAATAAAATGTCTATCCAATGTCTGTTGTGGCACAGTTGTACAACAATAGGGGCAGGCGGAAGGGAAAGGACTGTCTCCTAAAGAAGGTATTTTTCTGTCTGTGGATGTGGTTCAGGGGCTGCCAAGATGGTGAGAACAGCATCAACCTACACCAACCACTCAGACGTTCCCAGCTTGTACTCCAAGTCTAGGGGCTGGACTTCTAGGTTGATTCAAGTTGTGTGAGGTTTTGTTATTGTTGTTTGTTTGTTTTAGTTTGAGTTGATCTTACACACTTTGGCCAAACAGTGATTTGCTCTTTGATTTTACTCTTGCATCTGAGAGATTGCCCAGATTCAGCAGGGTAATTTGAAATAGACCCTCACTGGGCATCCGAACCCTTGGACGCTATAGTTTATGCTAAGTACCTGTCAGAAATAAGATTTGTCAAAAGGACTCCTGATCCTGTTGTGTACCACCAGTATTAAATAATCTAAGAAAATCCTTGGTCTGTGTGGACTCCTGATAGTCTTATAGTACTTGGGGTCTGTTTTCCCCATTGTCTGTTAGAGCGCATTCGAGAGTTACTCATGAAGCACCTCCTCACCTAACACCAGCGCTCACAAAGTGTGTTCTGTGAGCTGACCTCATTTGTGGCTGCGCCTCCTTCTTCTCTATTTAAGATGCACATAGATTCTTTCTAAGGACTTAACCTCCTGTACGTCGTGTATATGATGTTTTGAGTACATGTATGTGTGTCCGCTCTGTGCATACCTTTGAATTCCCTAGGACTGCTGCTACAGTCAGATGTGAGCCAAAATGTGGGTGCTGGGAATTGAACCTAGGTCTTCTGCAAGAGCAATACATGCCCTTCACTGCCGAGCCTTCTCTCCAGCTCACCTGTACCTGGATTCTTAAAAACATATATTCACCTCTGCTATACTTGGAATCTATGTTGACTCAATTGTAGCGTCCTGTGAGTTTTGTTTGTGAGTGTTTGTGTTTCGGTGTCCCCTGTGAACCTGATCCTGGACCGTGCAGCAGGGTGCAGGACAGGTAGTGGAAAGGCTGGAGATCTTTTGTCTTTGTTGGATACCTGTTGTTTTGCATAACAACTCACTTTTTCAACAGTTTAGAGACTCTGTTAGTGAAGCTGTCGGTTTAAGTTGGCCTTGGGCTTTTCATGTTCAGTGGGATCAACCGACTCAAATCTCCTCAAAACCAAGAAATCATCGTCATATCCAAAATCCAGGTCTTTCAAAGATTCCATGGAGCTGGATAAATTCCAGCTTCCTTTAATCAGGGTAGGGGCTCCACAGCCACGGAACCAGGAGTGAAACCATTATTCTTTTGGTGAAATGCTCTGATACTTAGTCATAAAGCCACCAGTTGGACGTCCTCTCACACTGACATAAGTTTGAGATCACTGGCCTACTGAAACCGAGATCCAAAAGACAGTTTTTTTAAAGCCGGGTTTCCCACGTCTTCTTTTCACTTGAGAATTACTGAACTATTCACAAAGATCCTGAAATGGCTTAGATGGCACTAAGATGAGTTTGGCCTTGTCCCTACGGATCTGTTAAGGTCCACATCATGAGAGGAAGACCAGGGCCAGCCAGGCGTATCACATTGTTTCAGCTCACACGATGAGCTGCTGACTAATAGATTTCTCTTCTCTTGGAGACACCATGGATGTAGTCAGACTGGGGAACAATGACCTCAGTCTGCCACTCAGCAAAGGTGAAAGGCGCCAGTGGCTGGTCACTAACATGGTCCAAAGCTTACCAGACCATATCAAAAGACATCACAGAGCCAGCCACATCCCGGATGCTTTTCTTGTTATTGGTAGAGATACAAAGTGATGCTTAGGTTACAATGGGCAGGGTTGAGATTGTGAAAACAGCTGTCATGCACTTACCAGCTGCCCTTCTGAGGTCTGTCTCATTAATTAATTTATCTGTGACCAGGCCAAGCAGCGTTGCCCCTGCTGCAGTCATTAAAGCATTACAGCGACACGTGTTGTTGGTGTGACACATGGCTTGACTCCTGTGTGCTGTCCCACTCCGTAGCCTTGCAGAAACACCGTGAGATGGGGAGAATGACTGCTCCCATCATACGGAAGCCCAAGAGGTCCGTGTCACATAATGAGAGCTAATCACGGCTGGCACAAGGACTCAAACTATGGGCTCCTGCCCCCAAATCCACGAGTTTGGCACTGTTTCCCTCTAGACTCACACTGTCAAAGAGAGTGTGGGAATGTGAGGGAACGAGACGGTGAATGGCAAAGCCCCTGACAGCCATGCTAAGAATCAAAAGCTGTCCTTGTCCCTGGCTGCATTGTCCCTATTGAGGCCCAGCAAGTGTTGCTCTGACCTGTGGCTTGGCTTTTGGTCCCCACTTCTTCTCCGGAGCCTCTGCCTAGAATTCTGACCTGGCTGACTAAACTGTCGGGAATACTGACTGTTTGTTGCTTCTGCTTGTTTGGTGGTTGCTTCCTTCTTCTGTTCTCCTCCCTGTGAATAACTCTCGGCCTGGAAGCCTGCCTGCTTCCCCTAGCTCTCTCCGTCTCCTCATCCAAACTTCAGAACACTTGCCATCTGGTCCTAACTCTTCTTTTTCTCCCTCTGAATCCCAGTTGTCTATTGTCGATCAGATCACAAGTGTGCTGAGCGGTCGGCAAAGACGCCCGTACTTCCTCCGGTGCAGCGTGAGTTCCTGTCAGGAATATTCTCATACCAGTTTACTGCTGGGCAACGCCAATCAAAGGAGCAGCCCCAGAACAACTGGGTTGGAACTGGGTTCCAACCTCGTGTTAAGAATGTGGGCATGGGCCCGTTAGCAGGGCTCGGTACACTCTGTACATTGTGCAGCCGAAGGTAGAGATGAACTTGTCAGAAGCCCAGGCGCCCTTCCTGAGTAGCACATGATGTGAGCAGTTTCACTTTCCATGAGTTTTCAATATAAAAAGTGTGCTGAATTCACAGCAGCCCTCAGACCGTCCTCCCTGCCTCAGTGGTTCTCACTTACTAAGTACCGATCATGTTCAAGAGATGAACATCCTGAGAGACTCAACTGCCCATTGCTTCAAAAAGGCCAAAAGAGACTGAGATGACCAGGGACAGTATCAGATGCACGTCCTTCTTTGTCAGGGAGTAAGGCCTTAAAATGACCAGGGACAGTATCAGATGCACGTCCTTCTTTGTCAGGGAGGAAGGCCTTAAAATGACCAGGGACAGTATCAGATGCACGTCCTTCTTTGTCAGGGAGGAAGGCCTTACTTGAGGTCTGTAGGTGTTGTCTGTCCTCCCTGTCCTATCAGTAATTCCAGATGTAGTCCAGACGACATGTTGAGGCTGAAGTTACAAACTGTGAGTGAGGCATGGTTCCTAAGTGAGATCCCCCGCTTCTTCCCCAGCCCTCAGCCATTTCCCAGCAGATGGATTGAGATGATCAGAATCTGGCTGATTCACCCAGTTGCCTGTATGTAATGTCTCTGTTACAGTGTGCACACACTGCTGTATGCTGGGTAGCATCTTGTCAGTTAAAAGGTGCCCGGATACGTTTTCTTTGAAGATGAGCAGTGGGAAGGCTAGCAGACTAATGTAAAAGGTCCAGATTATTCTTGGAACCCAGAGATACGTTTTTGAGTTATTTCAGCCAAGTTAATGGAAATGGTCTCCCCACTCTGTATAGAAATTTCTTTTTAATTCTCTTTTGTGATCACTTAATAATAATCTTATAATCATACTACTGTCTTTCCCTATTAAATATGAGGTTGGTAAAGGAAGAAAAATATGTCCAATGGCCAAGATTCTTTTGAAAAAACATACAAAGTTAATGCGGGTCTAAAATAAATAGATCGTTGTTTCTCTATCTGACCACAAAATAATACAGATCTTGGGAACATTTTCACACTATTCATCTTAAAATAAAACAGAGAAAGTGCTCTCAGATAAGTGCCACAGAAACCACAAGGACGTAGGTGTTGTTATGAGAAATATATACAAAGGGGAAAGGGATCACTTGGTGTGGAGTGGCTGGAGGAATTTGAAAACTCCAAATGCCAATTTTTTTTCCATGACTTAATGAGACTTTCTTAAGTACACAGAAATATTCCATGGAAACCCCCACTTCCAGATTAGGGAATTTCTGTGCCCTGGCCTCCCCCCGCCCCTTTCATGTTCTCTGCATTAATAGACTTTCCTCTCTATCTTCATTTGGGGAAATTTTAACTTCACTCTGCGTCTCTTCCCAGCCTGGGGTTATGTTGACAACTTGGTGATTTATTTGAGCGGCACTGTGGCTAGAGAGGGGTCACATCTGTAAAGCAACTATGGCAACAGAAGGGCACATGAAGATGCAGTGAGTCAGACAAGCTGTCCTCCAGTTCTGTCTTGGCCAACTTAATCTCCAGCTTTATAGCCCCAGCTGGGCTACCTCTAACCCGGAGGGGGCAGTGCTGGAGGAAGCTGATAGATTTAGCCACTGGCCTGCCATATAAAGTGAGAGAAGCTTTGGAGTCTCCCCATTCATTGGCTGTCCGTGTGGCTTAAGCAGCCTCAGCCAAAAGAAAAACATAGCTTAAGGAAGAGCGTGCCTGAATTAAGTCTGGAAAGAGAGCATAATTGTTCATTTTCGTCTCTCATAATCAAATAAGCAGGCCTGGGAATTTACTGAGAAGAGTTATGTAAAACATGCCGAGCATAATTGAAGCCCAAAAGGAGGACTCTGAGAAAAGAGAGGCAGAAATGAGGTTCATTTATCTTACTGCTCCGACTTGAAATTTCTTGCACTGCTAAGAGAATGTAAGACTGCCCTTAAAAAGTTCTTTTCCTAGGAATTTGCCTATAGTTAGGTTTTTCCAGAAAAAAAAATCATTTCTTAGTATATGGGTGGGTGCGAACAGGGAGTCCCAGGAGTCAAGGGCCTTGCTGGACAGCTGCTGTTAGCAGCAGGGGGCGGGGGCATCTAACCTTGCTGCTCTCCCGGAGCTTAGCTCCTCCACAAGGCAGCTCTTCAGTAGACCCTCCAAATCTAGAACGGATTAATTATCCCCGACAGAGGCAATGCTACAGTCAACCTAGAGGGCGGGCTCTGTGTGCCATCTGCGGTTGTAATTACATCAGCTTCATTCACCCATGCCTGCGTGCTAATGAGCCTTCCCAGGGCTGCTAATCAGGAAGAGTGCTAGCTCGTATCTCAGTGGGGATAATTCATGTTATTTGTAAGACAGAACCAGCTCCCAGTCATCGAGGTAATGAGAAGACCCTTGCAGGTCCATTCAAAACTGCAGGCTCAGTAGAGCAAAAGATAAGACAAAACCACCCGTTAACATTCTCGTTGCTCTAACATACCTGGGAATTTTACTGGGTGTCTTAGAAATAGATTAATATGATGATTAGCACACATCCCAACATGGAAGGGGGTCAGAATGTCAGAATGCATACTTTTTCTGTCTTATTCTTCTTCCAGAGTCATGAAACTGTATGGTGTGCATGACTGTTGCAAAGATTTAAATTAGCATCTTTCAGAGATGCATTGGAGCTCTTCCTTTGACCTTCTCTAGCTTCTGATTTGGAGAATTCTCCATGAAAGAAAATAACGAGCAACTAGAGAGGTTTTTGTTGTTGTTGTTGTTTCCAAGACAGAG
Source organism: Alexandromys fortis (assembly GCF_014885135.2). Taxonomy (NCBI): domain Eukaryota; kingdom Metazoa; phylum Chordata; class Mammalia; order Rodentia; family Cricetidae; genus Alexandromys; species Alexandromys fortis. The sequence continues at coordinate 2,766,340 of NW_026068024.1, read as the reverse complement.
TTTTTCTGTGAAGATCTGGCTGTCCTGGAACTCACTCTGGTGGCCAAACTGGCCTTGCACTAACAAAGATCTGCCTGCCTCTGCCTCCTAAGTGCTGGGGCTAAAGGTGTGTTCTACCACACCTGGCTGCGATTAGAATAACTTAACATATTATAAAACCTAACTGATCAAGTCATTTATTTTATGTTGTATTGCTGTGGCCTTAGAGTTTGGACCATGCTTAAACTTTGTATTTTGATCAAATTCAACATAATCACAATGTCTTCATTTCTCATCTGGGTAGATAAAGTTCCTAGGAGATGCTAAAAGTATGGGTGGTAGTTTGCAGACACACAGCATCTGGGGCTAATTCCAAAAATATATTAATATTTTTCTGAAAATATTTTTTCTAAGTTTGTGAACCTTCTTAGGATATGAAAATCTCTAAGTCTTAAGTAATTATAAAAAAGTGAAATTACCGTCTATGTTCATTTATACGTTTGCCTAAGATGAAAAGCTCCCTCCCAGACTTTGGGCTTTTCAGACGCAGCTGAGACAAAAATTAGTGGGTGAATATCTGCACACCTGACACAGTCCCAACAGTTGTTCAAAAACTGTTTCTCCCCAACAGTTTAGGGTGCTCGGGAAGTCATTTAAAAAGTCACTGAGGAAAAAACATGAGGTTGAGGAGAGTGATGATTCTCACCCAGAGGCAATGTAGGAAACAGAAACTGGATGTAGACATGACAAACACCCACTTTTTGTTCTGTGTTCTTTATAGGCTCAGAAACCATTTCTAGAATTCTTCACAACAAAGCTGTTCCAGGGTTCCCTTTAGAAATAGCTGTAGACAGAGGCAGTGACTTCCTGCTCTTTCCAGCCTTCCTCCTCAGCTGGAGATGAGATGAGAGGGACTTTCAGGATGATCCTGTAAGCATCAGTTCGTTGGATTGCCCCTTGCCAAAACCTGCCCCACACAAGCATTTTCCTACTCCCACAGAGGAGACAGGAGACACCTAACCATCTCCTACCCAGCTGATGTCAGTAGGCATCATATACAGGGAAAGCTCCAGAAGTGTTTCCTGGACCTCTGTTCAGCCCAACTCTGTTATCTAAACTTGCCGAGGGCAGAGGACTACCATTACCCTTCTAGAAGGCTTGGACTACCTGATACATCATTTCAACATCATACCCTCCCATCATCCAGGAGCACAGACTGTAGAGTGTAAATGAGAATTCCCTGTACCAGGCCAAGGTCCAGTAGATAATTTCCATATACAAAGGGCTGCGGTGACCACTAGTGGAAAGGATGGAATAATAACCATTTCGAGCACACAGACTCCAGGATATTGTGACTCTGAGTCAAGCAAAAATGCATGCTTCACGTATTTCACTAATATGTTCTCTGTACACAGTTATAGTTCTATACCCTTCAAAATCACTTCTTTTATACTAAGAACTTAACTAGATTAAAACCTAGTTCAGGGTTCATTATTCCCAATAAAGAATTGGACTTCAACTTTCTTAACCATACTTCCTTAGTCAAAAGACAAAAGAAAAGAAAGAAATTGCCCTGACATAGTAACAGGACAGTTCTGAGATTGCATATTAATATGTTGGGTGGAAGGCAGACTCTGGCTGATGATAGCAGGGGTTTTTTTTGCATCCCGTTCATGGTTGGATGTTTTTGTTGTAAGGATTTCATAGAAATGGAGTTATTGTATAGGCTCACATTCAAGGAACTGAGCACGCTAATGTTTGGGGAGTGCTAGCAGGCAATATTCTGTGACTCCAGATAAAACAGTGGAAGATAGCTGGTCGCCTGCCCGTGTGTCTATTAAAATTCAGCAGTTATTCCAGGGACATAGAGAGACAGCAGCAAAGACACAAGACACAGATTACCACCCAAAAAGCTTCTAAACTTCGCTCCGGTTTGTGTTTGAATAGAAACGATATACTCATTTGGTAAAGGTAATAAAATGAGGTGCTAGATATTAAGGTGGCTCATAAAAATTAAGTGTCAAAGGTTACTATATCACAGTAAATATTATTGGGCTCAGCTTCATCTACTGAGCGGAAATTGAGTCACTCCAGAGTAAACTTGACAGTTTTCAAAATATAAACGATTTACTGAGTTTCTCTGTTTTTTCATATTAACTATTGGCTTTGCAGTGTATATACTTGCCAGTATTTTCCATCTAATACAAGGAAAAGGAAGAATGGAAAATGTGAACTTTAGAAGCATAAAATAATATTTTACCTCTTGCATATGACCATGTTGCCTGAGGTCTTCAAGGCATTCGTCTGGAATGGCTTACTCTACCTAAACCATTTTAAATGGACATTTTAGACTCTGTACGTACTCAGCAACATTTCATTTGTCTAGCTGAAAAAAAGGTTGTTGTGCTGGACGCTGTAGGTGAACACATTGAACAGTCCGTTCTCTGGGGAAAGGTGGTGTGCAGCACATCTGGATGCTGTAGGTGAACACGTTGAACATGTCCCCTGCTCTGGAGAAAGGTGCTGAGCACCACATCTGGGACCCTCCTAGCTGGTGTGCAGCACATCTGGGAAACACCCAGCTGCTTAAGGCATCTGGATAAAACATGCGGTCCTCAAGTCAGTTGTGTTCAGATCCTCAAACATCCTGGTCTGTATTCTTCTTTCACTTCCTCACCTCAGGTCAGACTCCTGATCCTGTCCACTGGTCATATAATATACACCAGACGCTAACTTATGCATCACTATTGAGGAGCAGTACCTTTGGAGGTGGAAGATCGTCTTTGTGCACTTGGAAACCATGTTCTCTTACCACACCCCTAGAACCCAGTACAAGTAAAACCCTGTCCCTTCCTGGGTCTGTTACATGTTCTTCAGTGACGCTGCTCTTCCCAAATGTATTTCCCATAATATATCCCCTGAAAGTAAAAGCTTCTCTTGGAGTTCACATCTCAAATGTCAGGAAAGAATACAAGGATCTAGTGTGGATATGCACAAGATGTTTCCTTCCCCGCTAGCTGTCTGCTGAAGCAGCGTCTGTGGAGTTCAGAGTCTGCCCCCACTCCATTGCTCTGTTAACTCTCTAGAATATAACACTCCTTCCTCGCTGGGGTAATCTTTAATGTGGTTTACTTAGAGCGGATACGTGTTTTCTTTTCTGTTTTACACTTACACAGTTAGAATAATTTTGAGATAACATTGGCAGTCTTGTGGTTGAAGGCTGGGACCAGAACCATTATCTGGGGAGGACAAACAAGAGTGGTGACTTTAAGAAGTTTGGAAACTAGAGATGTTCATCGTAAATTTTAAGAGAATGCGGGACAGAGGTATCCCTGCATCTAAATCAGTATGTCTTAAAATTGCTTAAATTGTACTCTTTAGTGTTTACAGTTGCCTACCAGAAAGACTTTAGTCATTGAAGGAAAAGAGAACTTTAATGCCAGTGGGAAGTTTGTATAAAACTCTCAGGAATATCCATTTAATAAGCCACAGTAGAAGTGGAGAAAGCATGATTCCTCATCCTGGCCTCTTTCACCAGGAGAATGCTGGTAGGAACATCTTGTGAACAGGTCAATGTTGTTTCCGACATCCAAAGAGTTGAATCACTGTCCCATCTAAGAGGCAAATAAAAATGCAGAACCCCTGATTGTAGCAGCAGTCACACGCATTTTGGTCTGTCTTCCTTGGTAGCGGGAGAGGAAACTTGAGAAGACAGTGTGGACGGATGGATAGCATGTTGAAAGGCAGGCTGCGCCCTTCTATTCCCAGCCTGCTACTGGGTTGCTATGTAAACCTAGATAAGCCACTTACGCTCTGCATCTCACATTTTCCACCTACAAAAATGTAGGTAGAGACATTCTGTACTTGGCCATTTCACAAAGATGTCATGAGAAAAGCCTTGCTTTGAAGGAGTTCAGGCATCTTTGGGTTGAAGAGATGATGTGTAAGTACAGCGGTGTCTCTGTTTCCTTTGGCAGTGCTGTTCCTACTGCCCATAGCGTTCCACAGACGTCTCTTCCCAGTGTACCACAGAGCAGGTACCGTCAGTGCAGCTGTGTACTGCACTGATGTCAAGAGAGCTTCTAAAGCCCAGATGCGAATCGTAGGTCTACCGCTGATCCTGCAGTGACCATGAACAAATCAAAGTCCTCAGTTTTCTCATGTGTTACAAGAAGATAATGGTAACAGCCACCCCAGCTGAGGGCGGTGACGCTTCGCAGTACTTGCAAGCAGTACATGTAGAATACAGAAACAAATACATATCTTATGCCAGAGGATGCACTTCGTGTCCAGTGTAGCTCTTCCTTCTTAGAATGGCAGAGGAGCGGAAGGGCTCACCTCACCCCACCCCTGCCATGGTAGATTCCTCCAGAATGGAAGCTGGTCCTTGATGCTCATTGGTTGCGTCTTATAAGCCCTTAGCCACTGATACCCATTCATGTCCTAAGTGATAGAGTCACAAAAGAAACTCGGATGTTATTCTCCAAAGCATAGCTGGTCTATTAATTTTTTAAAAATGCTAACATAAAGGAGAAGTACTGTGGAATGGGGAGGAATTGACAATTGACAGTTATGCCTTGATCATTCTTAAAATTACACACGGAGCTAGGGAGATGGCTTGCTGGTTGGTAGCATGCTTGCCATACAAACATAAGGACCTGAGTGTAATTGCCAGCGCCCATTAAAAGATGAAATAAAAGAAAAAAAAAGGCCAGGGGAAGTGTACATCTATAACTCCAACTCTGGGAAGACGGAGACGGAAGACAGATCCTGGGCAAGCGATCTCTGTAGCTCATTGACCATCAAGTTTAGTGGCATCAGTAAGCTCCAAGTTCAATGAGAGAACTCAGAAAATGGAGTAGTGAATGATCAAGGAAGACAACATAACCAACGTTGATTTCCAGCATCCACGCATGTGCATGTTCACAAATGTGTACACCTGCACACACGCACACACACACACACACACACATGCTCAAAACAAAACTTTACAGCTATGTAGATAGTGACAGAAGAACATAAGCAACGTTGAGCTCTGGCCTCTACATGTAGGCATGCACCCATACACACATGTGCTGTAGACTACAAACATGCACACATATAGCATACACTTACAATGCATGAACTCAGAAAAAAAAATCAGGAAGAAATAGAATAATGGGTACATTTAAGTAGCTTATTTTAACTTCTCTTGTCTGGTTTCTATAGTGATGACCAGCCAGAAAATGTAGTTTGCGGGGAGCAAAAAAAGGGCACAGACTGCTGAACTATAGAACAGTGGAGCGACAGGGAAGTCACTCCACAGGCAGCTCTATGGTAGAGTGCTTGCCTCACATCTGTGGCGTCCTGCTTTTCCCACCCACTAGGAAAAATAAAAGTGAAATATTCGCATTATCAAAGAGTCTGAATAAAACTACTGTTTCATGAGTTAATGACAGTACAGTATTGTAGAAAGTTTCGGATCTGAGGGGAACTATTGATGGGATTTTTGTACTTACTGTAGTGTGGGATTTCGGAGATTGAATGCTATCTACAAGGTAATAACATGTTTCATTGATTCTTTTTTCTTCTTTTCATGTCATTAGAACCAACCTACATCACGATTGATCCACCTGCGTGTGGGGAGTTGTCAAACTGCACTCTGAAGGAGAAGGACTGCACTTACGGCTTCAAACTGGATCACAATGGCTGTCGAACCTGTCAGTGCAAAAACAGTAAGTAGACAGATGGGTTTTCCCCCGGAGGCCTAATAGGATCTTGTCAAAGCATATTATATGATTGAATATCTTTTTCACTGCTGTTCAGACATCGCCTTGACAGCCTGAAAGAAAGGGGGGGGGGGTGGTAAGCTTAGCATAAACAGTTTTGCAGTCACTTAGGGAATGCCCTGCTCTGCCATATAGTTCCCGTCTGGATTTCACTGTGTTCGTTTTCACGTGGGGCTTGATAGCTCCGTTCAGCTGGTGTTGGAGAGGCCTTTGCAGCCCTGAGTGGCTCGGGAGTGCAGCCTCATAGCCTTGAGTGGGCAACCTAGAGCACCCCTGCCATGGTTATCCAGTGACCAAGAACACTGTATTTTTCCCTTTCTGTACATGGCAGCCATAATCCTTTCAAAACAAAACAAAACAAAACAAAATGATGCTTCATTCGGGACCTGGGAGATGGCTCAGTGAGAGAGTACTTGCTGCGGAAACATGAGGGCCAGAGTTTGGTTCCCTGGCAGCCGTGTAAAAGCTGGGTGTGGTGGCATGCACCTGTAACCCCAGTCCTGGGGAATTGGGGTTGTGACAGACAATGACAGACAGGCAGGCAGGCAGGCAGGCAGGCAAGAGGATCCGTGGAGCTTGCAGATCAGTCAGGCTAGACAAAATGAGTTGTAGGTTCCCTGAAAGACCATATCTCAAAAATAAGGTGAAAAGTGATAGAGAAGACATCTCTGGACCCCCACACATGGACATAGAGACAGACAGACAGACAGACAGACAGACAGACAGACAGACAGACAGACAGAGTACACAGGCCGACACACACACATATAGAGAGAGAGCTTGAGAACTTAAGAGCTTGTTTATATTGTTGACCTCAGAGCCATGACCTCTGAAACTAGACAGAATATAATACATTTCTCCCGCAGGGGAAAATACATCCCACACGTGTTAGAACTATTTTGAATTCTCTTAATTCCTCAACCAGAATACGCATCCAAAGTCCCCTTCTCCATCACCTATGCGGCATGCCTTCTAGAGCTTGGTCTTTTCTACCTTCTGACACCCAGGCTGGCATTGTCTTTATGTAAAATGTGCCTGAGAAACAAACAGAACAAGACTCAGAATTTAGTCTGAATTGAGTGCTGTTTCTCGCGTATGTTTGCATCAGCGCTTTGCTTGCACGTTGTGGGTTGGTAGTGAGCTTATAAGCAGCGAGTGCCCCTAAGTGTTTTTAGGTCAGCTGCTGTGAGGTGCTTATCTGTTCTATGTTAAGATGTTGCAGTTTTTGAATTCTATTAACGTAGGGCCAAATATAACAAATTATGCTAATAGTTTCAAGCCATTTTTCAAGTAGATGAAATTGGTTTTTTTAATCTTGATAGTGTGATCTTATGCCTCCCAGCTTAAGGTAAATAAGTACAACTTACATGTCCTCCTAAATCACTGAATTAAGATAAATTAAACTGCAGAGAAACAAGGACAGAACCCAATAGTACCAAAGAACTTCCTGTGTCGTTACACTGAACATTGTCTCCAGTCCTCAAATGGCACATGTCAGCTCTGGCCCTACAAGGTCTTGGCCCACATTCTTGCAGTCCTGTCTGAATTCAAGGCTCATTGCACCCACAAGATTCCTTCACTGACAACTTTTATTTTCGAAATAAACCAAAGCTGGTAGGCAACCATTGTTCTTCCCAGACTTACTTTCAGGTACTTTGGAATCCTCTGCCGTTTTTGAGTGACATTTGGCCTATTTTCTGCAATCTTTCCCTATCATCTCTGATCTCTCCCAAACACAGACAGTGATTCTATAATAAGCAACTTCTCTGTGGGCTTCGGGGTATAATTATCCTGGGCTTAGAGGCTTGGACTGACTGATGGTGAGAACGTACACTTCCTGGGTATCAGCTCTCTTGGTTTAAGGTGCCTCTCAACTGTAACAAGTCCTCGTTTGTGCCAGTATCTCTGATGAATGATAGAATGCGTCTGGGAGTTAATAGTGCCGTGTTCTCCGGACCCACACTACCGCCATGCCCTCTGCATGGTGGGTTACTGCGTCCAGGGTTCAGAAGCCCGACATACTGGCAGTTGTTGCAGTCTTAGGGTTTCAGGTGAGCCTCCGCCGCCTGGGGTGGTCCTGCCTTCCTGCACCTGCTTCTGTACCCTGTAAGAATCAGCCCCTGTTGTGTGCATGTCTGCCTCTGAGACGTTCCTTGGGAAAGCCAAGTCTGCTGGGGAATTGCCTTGGCAGCCTCTTGTGTTTACATAAATCGCCAACCTTGTCTTCCTAACACCACGGTAATTGGTAGTTGTGTCATGGAGTGTTTACACTGCAGTCTCCCGGAGCTGCTCGAGCTACACGTTCTTTCTCAGTATGGGATCGGACCTAGTTTTTTTTTCCCCTGAACTTCTACGAAACCTAAAAATACAGAATCGCATTCTCCAGCTGCCTCACCTGCCCTTTACCTGGGCTTTGTTACAAAGTTTTGGCCACCCAGTCACAGCCATGGCAGGTTCCTGTCACTCCATTGAACCTGAAGAAGCAGCTTTCCACATTTGTCACCGAGGCAACCGAAAGGCTGTTGTGGCCAGGCTTTCAAGCTGGAGGCTGAGGAAGGTACCACCATGCGTTCTGCCCTCCGTAGTCTGACGCTGTCAGCGGCATCACTATGGACACTGCTTGCCATAAACTTCCTTTTCGTTTACATTTAGGAAGAAATATATACAGGAGAATGTTGTGTTTTGTGCCTGTGACTTTTTTATATAAAAATACTACATTTCAGTACTTGCAAATTTTACGTACTTTTAGAAATAGCCAGTCTTTCCTTCCCACATTCCTTCACCACCTGCCATGGTTCAGGTAATGCGTTAAATGTTCGGACCACCGTGGTGAACGGAGCACGTGACATGAGGGGAAATCTCCAGTTGCCGAAACACAACACGAAATACCCAGTGCTGGAGTTTACAAGAGTAACTCCTTCTAAAACACTTCTCTGCTTCATAAAGATTCAAGCTTTCCGTCTCACAGAAGAAGGGGGTCCCTGCCTTCTGTCAGGGCATGCTCAGTTCTCCATCTTTGCTCTACATTGAGCAGCTAGATGAAGAAGCAGAGACCCTTCGGGATCAGGGATGCCTCTGGATTTAGGGCTGTCTCATCCAGTCACGCTGAGCTGCCTGGCCCTGGCTTGGTCTTGGCATTCCACTTACCCCCCCCCAAACCTAAGGCTTAAAACCAAAGTTACCAGCTTGTCTGATCGCACACAAGTCGATGCATGAATTTTGCCTCTGCCCCTCTGCTCCTGTGAGCCATCCTGATGCTTCTGAGGCAGAGCAGACTACATCGGAGGGATTGGGAGGAGTGGCTTTACTCTGTGTCCTCGTCTATAGAGGATGGACACCAGGACCTAAGCACTGGGGTACTTTGAGGATTAAGGGAACGAAAGCCAAGGGACTTTTATTAGCTGGCAAATGGTAGCTGTTTGCTCCACACACCAGCTGTTCATACCATCCGTTTGAGACCAAGCTTGCTAACATGGTGGCTGCCCAGCCCCCTCCTCCTTGGTCCTCACCCACCTGCCTATAGATCTTCTGGTCCTTTCAGGACACACCCATCCACAACCAACCTGTCACTTGCGCGTTTGTGCCTCACCTTCTTCCTCTTCTTGGTTGTACTGAAATAGCTCCCCGTAGTCACGGAGAGCATTTGGTTCTTTCCCCCGTTGTAGCAGCTTAGTATATACTCATCTGGACCAAAATTCTCCCTTACATTATTTTTTCCTGCATCCTGTTAAAACCTTTTATATTCAGTAGTCCTAACTATTTACCTAAGTTTCTTTTGGACATTATACCTAACTCCTGTTGGCATTAAGATTTCTTAAAACAGGGCCTGAGAAGATGGCTCAGTGGGTAGAGTACCTGACACACAAGCACGAGAACATGAGGTTGGGTGTGCAGCACCCACACAGAAAGCTGGGCATCTCAGTGCATGTCTGTGATCCCAGCCCTGCGTGTCAGAGACAAGAGGATCCTGAGGGCTCATGACCGGCCTATCTGGCCAGTCATTCAGCTCCAGGTTCGGCCATGTTCAAAACAAGCCTGGTGGAGACAGGCAGTGGAAAAAGACACTTGATAGTGAGCTCTGGGCTCCAAACATAAGTGTGTGTGTACATACACACAGAGAAAATAAGATCAACACCAATATCTCCCCCTTCCTTCCTGATCTGTTGCTCACTCATTGAGTGCCTACTGTAGCTAAGACTATAAAAACGACATATTATTTTTATAAAAGATTTTTAATAAAAGTTATCAAAGATGATAAAAAATGTCTTTGGATTTAACATTATAGGCAGTTGGTTTAGGCTTAAAATAAAAGCCTTAAAGAAACATGTCCTTCAGACACGTGTGGCACATGCCATGCATGGTGGTGCATACCTGTAATCCTAGCACTCTAAAAACAGAGACAGTTGAATCATTTATTTGAGGACAGACTAAGTTAAACACTGTTTGAAAAAAATCAAGGGCCGGGATGTTTCTTAGTGGACAAGGCCATTACTCATCATACAGCAGACATTGGTTCACAGCTCAGAACACAAAAAAAGTACCTGGGAAATACAAAACAAAGGAGGTCTGCTTGTTTGAACATAGCGATGTTTTGATGTTTTAACTTGCAACAGTAGCATGCTTGCAAAACTCTTAAGCTGCACCAAGAGTTTAAATCACCCTGCCTCAGTTTCTCAGAGACACGTTTGCAGTTAAGAGGAATTATGATAAGAAACGCCACAGAGTGCAGTGGCAACAAAATCAGAGCTAAGACCCTCTAAGCAGCTAATAACATAACATTTTGTTGACATAAGCATTAATAACATTAACTTTTTAGCCAAAGTGTTTGTTACATTCGGGAAGATGAAGATGCTTCAACTTTACTGCCCAAACTGCATATTGGTTGAAAGGCATCAATCTTTTAATATCTTACTGCCCATGGCTTTAAAGCCATGAGTTTGACTGGATATTGGTAACCTCTTTCCCAGTTTTAGCATTGTTTAGTTTTAGGAACTGATAATACTTTTATCTGGAGGCGGATTCAGACATATAAAACTGATAAGGGCAAAGAAGAGGAAGCCAGTGTGTCCATCATGAAGTGTCTGGGTGAAAAGCTCCACCTTTTATATCATTGTACTTCTCAAAAGACACCATGTCACTGGGCACAATTGGGATCAACATTTGCATATTCAAATGTCTTGGTCCAAGAGTTTCAGGAACTTCCTGGTTGGTAGGACACTCCTGTATCCACAAGTTTGAAGTGTCGCAGCGCAGCTTGGGGAGATGCAGCCACTCTGTGTGTGCACATGCAGGTTTTGCTGCGGTCATTGACAGCGGGTATCTCTTGGCCTCTTTTCCAGGATGAAAGGACTCTACTGTGTACTTGCAATTGACTAGCCACAGTGTACAGTCCCTGTGCCTTGCCATTCTTTATCACTTTCTCTTGCATGGTAATTGCTTCCATCAATTAGAAAGCCCTTTAGAGGCCGGGCGGTGGCGCGCACGCCTTTAATCCCAGAAGTCAGGAGGCAGAGGCAGGTGGATCTCTGGGAGTTCAAGGCCAGCCTGGTCTACAAGATCTAGTTCCGGGACAGGAACCATAAGCTACGGAGAAACCCTGTCTCGAAAAACCAAAAAAAAAAGCCCTTTAGGTCACAGAAAACTCACAATGCCTAAAAATATAAGCCGTACACTAAAACTTTATAAACAAACTTATAAGCCCCACCTCCTGATCTTTTTGTTTGATAGTACATTTCCTTTAAGGACAGTCTGTCATTGATAAGCATGGATCTGGGACTACCATCTGGTCTTTTTGTGTTCTCTGTTTCAGAACTGCAGCGTGGTGGTGGTGGTGGTGGTGGTTGTTTTGAGATGTTTAACAAATGATAGTGTTTTAAAAACTATTCTGTATTATCAGAGGAAGCGTGACCAAGTTTTTACTCCTCTACCAATGCAGCAATACCTGGTGGAAAGAGGATGAAGAACATTGATAAATGGTTCATTCCGCAGTTAGAAAACTTGGGACCTTATGGTGGGCAGCAAGTAAGAGAGGAACAGGGGAAGGAAACATCTAACTGTAAGAACATGTCCCCTGCTGCTCTATTATCTCTCCCCTAGTCCTCAGAGCTGGAAGGTTCCACCACCTGACTGACCACTGAGCTCTGGACACACGGGCCCTTGGGGTTCCTTTCGAACCATAGCACAGAGATAAATAAAAGACAAATACTTCCATAACTGTTCAGGGTGAGTTGAGAGCATTCTAGATCAAGGACTGTGGAACGGGTTCGTTTTTTACGTACTAGAAACACAAAACCAGGTGTCTCTACACTCCAAAGCTTTGAGAAAAATCACTCTCCAAGAATGCTGGCGCCGCAAGCTCTAGGCTTGCTTTTGATCCAGCTATTCCCTGACACGATCCACTGGGTGCCTTGATGGTAAATCCGTTATAATAGGAAAACCCGATCAGCTCAGCAGAGATTTCTGTGTCAGGACAGACTCGTGGTTCCGAGGCTCTCGTCCTGCTTCCACCATTCCTGTCATAATGGGAGACGGAAAGTAATGACCTGCCTCCAAGTCGTATGATTACAAATTTCAAATGAGCCACTTAGACTTTCTCTTTTAAGGATGCAGATTAGCATTCTGTTGCCTCACACTGTGATGCAGACCCACAAGGTTACACTAAATTCGTGTAATGAAGAGTTTCCGGCAGTGACGACGTAGAAAATCATGCCATTGATCACGTTCTCCTCTATAAAAGACAGAAAATTACATTTGAAAGGAATGTTAAGATTCACAGAAGAGTCTATCATAGAAATGCTTATGTAATGCGCAGATTCATTTTACCTATCAATTTTAGCGAATGTTTAATTTCAGGCTATAAGACTCGACTGTGGGACGGGATAAACATGTGGCTTGGTTAGCGACTTGTGCTTTAATGCAGTGTTTGCCCTTCAGGGATGCCCAGATGAAACGGCAGTTCACGCACCAGCCTCACGACAATAGACCACGTTCCTCATCACACCAGTCGCTAGAGCTGCATCAAGTATTGCCATTCCCACCACGCCAGCGTCCTTCCTCGCGGCCCATGTTCTTTCGAATCCTGCCTTTAATTTAGACGGGCCTCACATTGCTCCTCCATCCCGAGGCGCATTTACCCCACCTTGACATTGTTATTTTCTCTGGTTTTCTGTTAAACGGTGCCACCTTCTCAAATAGCTTTGTCATCAGGAGTTTCCTCTGAGAGCGTTGCTTCTCCTGTTTCACTTTAATTTCTGAAATAGTTGTAGTAAGTGACTAGCAGAAGATGATTAAACACCACTCTGGAATTCGGCTAACAAGCGACGCCTTAAATATTTCAAATAGTTGTTAGTAACACATTAATGTGAGTATTTCTTCTACCACGTAGATTTTTTTAGCCAGCTAAGTACCTTTCCATACCTGAATGTTTGTCAGCATAGTGGGGCGAACAGAGCTACACGTAACACTGGTTGCTTGCTTTCTATCATGTATGTCAAAGGACGGAAGAAGTCCCGAACACTACATGCGGGCTGTCGTGTTCTGTGATGACCCTGCTGCCCACAAGGGAGTGTAGTGTGTGCGTTCAGGTGTCTATTACCTCTGACATCAGCAATAGGAGGCGTCTGAAATGAATGTGGATTGTAAACTTCCGAACCTTAGCGTGAATTGTCATCAGTAGTTTGAGGTGGCCGATTTTAACCCAAACCATGAGAAACCGCACCCAGTCATTGCTTACTAGTGGTGACCAGCCCACTCTCTGTCCCAGGCCGAGCAGATTCAATTAGGCTTCAGAATTCCACTTCAGAGCTGGGCTCTGTTTTGTGTGTCACCACCGAAACACAGAACTCGGTTGTGAGAACCGTGAAACTGTGCCGTCTATAGCTGTTAGCTGTGGCCAGTGCCACAGCAGAGCTGAAGCTTAACCCTGCGTAAGCCGGGAGAATTCAGGGCTGGCATCCAAGCCCCACGGGATGCTCTCCAGTGTGTTGTCTCTGAAAGAACCATGGCTTCCGTGTGTCTCCACAGGGGAGGAACTGTGCTTAGGCCTGAAACGGGGCTGCACCTTGGACTGTCCTTTTGGTTTTTTCACCGATGCCCACAACTGTGAACTCTGTCAGTGCCGTCCACGGCCCAAGAAATGCAAACCTACAGTGTGCGACAAGTTCTGTCCACTTGGATTTCTGTACGTATTGGTCTGTGTTTTCCCCAATTCAGAAACTAAGTGTAACTTGCTGAAGCAGTCATTCCTGTGTTCGGGGGCTGGGATGTGTGTGTGTGTGTGTGTGTGTGTGTGTGTGTGTGTGTGTGTGTAGATTATACATTTATGTGCATGCCTCACATCAGATGGGTTTCCTATTCATTCTCTTTTGCCCATTTTCTTCTAGTCTGCCTTTAAAAATTACTAGGTTGAATTTGGGCATAATTCTTATTTTAATTAGATAATTGAGTTTAAAAAATTATTCTAAAAGTTTCTATTTAAAAAACACAGGTTTGGTAGCGAAAGCTTATGATGTTAGCACTCAGGAGGTGAAGTCTGCATCTAGTTCAAATGCAGCCTAGATTGCATGAGACCCTGTCTCAGAAAAGATGCCCCAAGTGTTAGTCATCACTATTTTTAATTGTAAGACACAGATGTGATACCAATAAAGATGTAATTATTAGGACTGAAAAGATAGCTCAGTGGTTAAGAGCACATATTGCTTGTCTGATAATGTAAGTCCAGCTCCAGGGAGCTAATGCTCTTTCTGGCTTCTGTGAGCTGTTACGACATCACACACACACTAAGTAAAAATAAATAATTTTAAAGATATAATCGTTTTGTAACTTAACTGCTGATACAAATATAAAGTGCCCCTCCCGCCCCATAAAGCAAGTAATTAATAATTAATAGCCACTAACACCTCAGGTTTTTATTAATTTTCAATATATACACATTGGCTTATTTATTTGTGTGTGTGTGTGTGTGTGTGCAGCGTGTGTGCTGTGGTGTGCATATGCAGAACGGTTGACAGCTTGCACGGGTTAATTTTCTTCTTTCACGGTGTGGGTTCTGAGAATGAAACTCCGTTCACCAGGGTTGGCAGGTTCCTTTTTTGCCCACTGAAATGCCTTGCCAGCCTAATAAGGCTTTTATTAGCATTTGTGAAGCCTCCCCAGGTCTCAGAGTCCTTACAGCCTTCTCTGTGTTGTGTAAGTTTGGGTAGTTAAAATTTTTACTAGCGTATGGAATTTCTCATTTGGGAAAGCCCACAGCCGTAACAAAATGTTCCCTATGTTAATCTCTCAACATTGACCAGTGACACGTCCCTCAGCCGCTCTGCGCGCTGGAGTTGCACGTCCATCCTTCATATTGCGGTACCATCTTTCTAATGAAACCCTCACCCGTGCCTCTGGGGACAGCCACATTCCAGAAGCGTACAAACGTTTGAGCAGTTCTAAATCTTTCTGAGAGCTAATTACACCTCACCTAGGAGTTCCGAGTGCAGGTGTCCCGTCATTCTGCGTAAATAGTGACGTCATTGACCCTTGGTCTGAGCGCATGGGCATCATTTGAGACTTCTGGATTTTCTGACCTCTGGCAAAATTTTAATTACCCAGGAAGAATAAGCATGGCTGTGACATCTGTCGCTGTAAGAAATGTCCTGAGCTACCATGCAGTAAGATCTGCCCCTTGGGCTTCCAGCAGGACAGTCATGGCTGTCTTCTCTGCAAGTGCAGAGGTAAGTGCAAGCCCTTCCTCCTTGCAGCCTGAAGGACAGAAGGACAAATGTCCTGTAAATGATAGGATTTAAGTGACCAGTGCCTGTTCTGAAACAAGTGCCACTGTGGGACCCTCCCACAGGACACCCTCTGTCTTTCACCGTAATAGCATTAAGAGGGCTCCAAACAGAATTTGAACGGAGCATGTGTGGTAAGCACAGTGTCCGGGCTAATCACCGCAGAGGGCTTCACTCCTTCTAGTCTCAGACACGTTAGCCTGAAGCTGTAGTGTACCTCGGTGCCTATGGCAGAAACCATCCCTTCAGGAGTCGGATTGACATCCTTGGGAGTGGGTGTCTCTAAACTCCTGTTTACCTGGGTATTGCTCCAGTAAGAGGATGTTCATGAGAACTTAGGCTTGCCTTGAGAAGCCCACAGCAGGCCAGAGCGTTATGTAGGCAAGGTGACGCTGGTGCCAGTCTTCCTCCTGCAGTGACATTCCTGAAGCCACTAAACGTGTGCTTCCTCAACCAACAGCTTAGTCCTAGCCCCAAACAGCCGAAGATCTCTGTAGCCTGCTTCTCCAAGTTGAACGCTTACTTGTATTTTGAAGGAGTCATGGTAAACAAAACTGTGGAGGAGTTAGTGTAGTCAGTCACTTCAGCCATCTTACTAATCAAAACTCCAGTAATTGCAAGGGGCCCAGAATCCCCTCATTGGACCAAACTTCTAGAATGATGAGTCTCTCTATATACACATATATATGTATACGTATATGTATACATATATGTGTATGTATATGTATACATATGTGTGTATGTGTGTTTACACATATGTATATATATGTGTGTATATATATAGTGACATTACAAAAACAGTGCTTGCTTATTGTATTATTTGGAAGTCAGCACTACTCCTCCAGTCAGAAACATATTCACAAACTCCTTTCTTCTCTTGGTTTTCAAAAGTGGGTGCCTGTTGGTTTGAATTCTTTTCCCAGGCCTTTCCTGTATCACTGACTGTCCTCCCCAGGCCTCATTTTTGGTGGCTTGGGTCTAGTCCACATAAGGGCACTACAAGCTGTTTCTCCTATGCCGTAGCTGATTCTTACCAGGCTACCTTCTGTCTGTGCAGAGGTCCCTCCTTCAGCCGGGCCACCTGTCCTGTCAGGCACATGTCTGTCCATGGATGGCCATCATCATAGAAATGAGGAAAGCTGGCATGATGGGTGCCGGGAATGCTACTGCCACAACGGAAGGGAAATGTGTGCCCTCATCACCTGCCCGGTGCCTGCCTGTGCCAACCCCACCATTCGTCCTGGACAGTGCTGCCCGTCCTGCACAGGTAAAAGCTGGCTGCCAGCTTGTCGTGCACCACCACCTCCAGCCTTGTGGGGCCCTGTACCCACCTGTGACTCTGCGGAAAGAGTGGGGTCTGTCCTCGGGACACCTTCTCAGCTATCTGTGGCTTCTGTGATTAATAGCCACAGAGTGAACTGGATACTGTGAATAATTAGCCCCAAACCAAAGAAAATCCTAAAGCTCTGGAAATGGTTCTCCATATTTTGGAATGGTTTACTCAGTTATATTGCTCTTTGGACTAGCTTTTTTTTTTTCCTGCAGAGGTCTGTAGACTTACATTTGTAAATCTAACCCTCCAGTTCACTGCTAGTATATTGGGGCCGAAGACTTTAGCCCTAGTTAATTGGATGGGATTGGTGAGATTTTTACTTCATAAAAGCATATAACTTACCAAGTAATAGTGGAGGGAAGAATTACTGAAATCTGTGGCTGATGTTCTGTCTTCAAGAGATGGATGTGTGGCATTCTTGCCAAATGGAGACATTTGGAATGGTCAAAATTCAAAACGGTCTAGTCTTAATAATAATAATCAAGGTGAGTTGCTAGAAGAATAGAAGAGGGGAAATAATCTATGCTGGCCAGGCTGCACCTGCCTTACTTCCTGGCACACAAAGATCCTCTCAGCTATAAGATTCTGTCTTTCTCAGCAGTTACCAAATTGGTGACACCCGTACCTTTGCACAGGGAACGTAAGTGCAAAAGAAGAGTCTTGTTTCCCCTGGTGCAGTTAGATGTGTTCTCTGCCAGCTCTTTCCTTGATCACATATTTTGCAAGAAAACTGAGCAACCACCATGTCCACCAGATCAGAAGCAGCTTGACGAGATAGGAGTGTGTCTGCGCCAACTCTCCGAGTGAGAGAAACATCATTTGTTCCCTCCAGATATTCTTTATTAGAGGCTTGTGTGACTGGGAACCTGCACCTGGCTCTCTGTCAGCTACTGCTCAGCAAAGATGTCTGAGATAGACAGGTGGAAATAGAGAGAGATGGATCAAAACAGAACAGCAGTGCAGAGTGGGACCAGAAGTATCTTTCTCTAGTTCAGAGATGTAGCCTATTCTAAACCACATAGTTACTGACATATTGTTGGGGCTGAGAAAAGCTCCGTTGGTGAAACACTTGTAGCAAGAAGGCCCAAGTTTGATCTTCAGTGCCTAAATTAATTAGGTAGGTAGGTAGGTAGACAGACAGACAGACAGACAGACAGATGGAAACCAGGCAGTGGCTTTAATCAAACTGATCTCTGAGTTTTGAGGCCAGCCTGGTCTACAGAAGGAGGAGGGAGTTCCAGGACCAGCTCCAAAGCTACACAGAGAAACCCTGTCTCAAAAACAAACAAAACCAAAAAAAAAAAAAAAAAAAAAAAACCAGGGATGGTGGCCCAGACTGTAATTCCAATACTTGTTGGGGAGAGGGAGTGAAATGGGCCTGAGACTTACAGGCCAGCTAATCTAACCAAGTCTGTGAACTCCAGGTTCAGTGGAAGACCATTCAACATGGTAGATAGATAGATAGATAGATAGATAGATAGATAGATAGATAGTAGATAGATAGATATGGATGGATAGGTAGATTAGATAGATAGATAGATAGATAGATAGATAGATAGATAGATAGATAGATGACAGACAGACAGAAAGATGGGTAGAGAGCTATTGAGACAGACACTAGACATAGACCTTTGACCTACACACACACACATGCACTCACTGGCTTTCTGAATGTACATACATATACAGAAAAAAAACTTTCCTTTGCAGGCATGTGTAGAGTTATGTTTTTTTTTTTTTTGAGAATCTTTAGTGGTTTGCTGTATGTGGTCTCTTCTGACTGGAAGCCCTAAAGGTCTGCCATCCTCGTGGGCTCCTTCCTACCTCAAAGAGCAGTCGCTTCTTCTCCCGTGCAGAGCTGGTGGTCCCTGGGAGGAAGGAAGAGTTTATGATCACCAATTAGCACTGTCTCTTACGTTAGTCCACACCCTCTACTCATCCTTTACCTTTTCCTCACCATCCCTCAGCCACTGTGTTTTGCTTTAAAGCAGGAACACAATAGAGCAATGAGATTAGGGAGGTAAAAACCCCTGTACACAGGTCTCCTCATGACGCCCCTGCTTATCAGCTTTTCAGAGTGTGTCGGTTGTCTGTCCTCTGAATGTCCTTTCTGAATGCCATCAGAAAATCTTTGCCAATATTGGTTTTCATTGTGACATTCTCTCTCTCTCTCTCTCTCTCTCTCTCTCTCTCTCTCTCTCTCTCTCTGCCACTGGAAATGCTCTCCGAGTGTCTTGTTCCCACCTCCGCTTTCATTTCCACTGCTTATATCCTGGGATTCTACTTTAGCCGTCGGTTTTCTGGAGTGTCTGCTTAGGCAAAGTCCCAGGCTTTCCTGGTTCCCATGAGATAAAGCTGTCCTGAAAGTCAGCCCATGCCATTGTATTCCATCAGTGTTATTGCCTCACACACTGCTTTGTAAGGGACAGCCCTGTGCTTGGACTCTTGACCATTTCTACATAGACAGGGTGGTTCCCCTCAACCCTCAGCATCCGCTGAGCTCCAGGCCTAAGCCAGCGGTGATGTCTCTAGATCGTTTCTCAGCAGGGTACACCTCTGTCAACACCTCCTTGATGTCCTTGTTGTGCTTGGACTCCGGGAATTTGGTTAGTGCCGTCTTACTTCCCAGCACCCCATCAAGGGAACTCCCAGTACCTCTGTAGCCATTGTAACATTAAAGGCTCTCCATCGTTATCAGCTTTCAAAGGGACCAAATCCACATCCACTCTGGGGAAAGAAATCACAGTCATCAGCCTCCGGGCATGTCTCTGGTTGATGATGGCACTGTCCACCAAATGTTTAGTCTCAGGTGAAGGGTTTCAGACTGTTGATTCTGTAGATACATTCCTGCTTGGGGTCCTGGCAGCTGGCTGAGGTGAGGTGTGGCTCCTTGACAGTGGGCCGTATTTCCAAGCATAAAAGTGTTGAGAATCCCAAGATAATAAAGTAGACAGGACATCCATCATTTGGAAGTTTTGTTTAATCTAAAGGCATATCCGTTTTCCAAATAACCATTGACTTCGGTCCCAGCCCCTTGACTGTGCTTAATGCTTCGAACTGGTAGCTTTCAAAATATGTAAAATAGAATAATAGTGCCTCGCTCACAAGGCCATTGAAAGGAAGAAAAGAAATACAGAAGTGAGAAGTGCCCAGCCTGGAGATAATTGGACCATAGCAAGCATTCAGTAAATGAACGATCTCAATTCTAGACGACTCCTGCATACCCCGGGATGCTCCAGCGAGTTAACCTCCCTGTAATTTCATTCTTATTGAATTCTCTCAGGACTATCGACAGACTCAGCCACTCGAACCTCCCTTCCTGAGATTAGCTCTTTGTCTTCCGTTTCTAGGCATGGAATTTGTTCTTTCCTTTTCTATTCCTCGGATAAGAATAGGGGTGAGTTCTCTCGCTCCTTGGGCCCTTCGGCTTCTCTCTCCCTTAAAGCAAACACCACCCATTTCGTCGACGGTTACAGAAGCTGCGGGTGAATAATTTCTCGTGTTTTGGTTCTGTGTCATTCCTCAGATGACTTTGTGGTGCAGAAGCCAGAGCTCAGCACTCCCTCCATTTGCCACGCACCCGGAGGAGAGTATTTCGTGGAAGGGGAGACATGGAACATCGACTCCTGCACGCAGTGCACCTGCCATAGTGGCCGGGTGCTGTGTGAGACCGAGGTGTGCCCACCACTGCTCTGCCAGAGCCCCTCACGCACCCAGGACTCCTGCTGCCCCCAGTGTACAGGTAACCAGCATGGTGGCATGGCACAGGCTTGGTGGGAAGGATGCCGCTTTGTTTGATGGTTCTGTAGACATCAGGATGGGCTCTGTGCCAAAGCCAGGAACCTGTGCCGGATCCTCTTGGCTGCCTGCTTCCCCAGTCCATTGCCCTCTGTCACCCACACACTACAGTCAGTATGCCTGGCACCTGAGTTGACTTCGAAGGAGAAAGACTGGCTTTTCCCTTTCTCCTCTAGCCTTACACTTCACACTGACGATGTGCATAGAGTACAGGCAGCCCCTCTGTGCCAAGTTATGTCTGATGACCTTGCTCATATCAAAAGTCACCTCACATTGTTTCTAACAAACGCGAAAACTAGTTACTGGTGAATAATATAAATACAACTCCTTGAAATTATAGAGGTTGTAAACATTCTTTGAAAATATGCCCATGCCCTTCCAAAACTGTGATTAATGGGCTAAGACCAGGAGTGTTGAGTGGGTGTCCCTGTGTGTGCATGGGGGGGGGTTTCCTGTGTTCTTCCTGTGATTGCTCAGGCCGTAGCAGGTAAATTTCAAGTCATAAAAGAAATATGTTATATTGTAAACTTGCTGAGATATTAAATGTGTGCTACACTACTGGTTTTATACCTAAAATAGTAACTCTGTCAACACTAGGATAAATGACTTTTAGAAAACAATTTTAATTCAACACGTAAAATTGCCAAAGCAGCTGGTTTTATTTGGTTGTGTTTAATCTTCCCAGTTTTTCAACTAAAACCATAACCACTTTCCTTCTCTGTATACAGTCAGTGAATTTTTGCTCGGTGGAACGTAAACTTTCATGTTTTATTACTTCCCTTTTTACATTGATGATCTACTTAGCTGTCTGGGATCTTGTGCTGTCTGTCTGTCCATCATACTCAGTAACTAAATTTCAGCCAAAGTTGATCTTGGGACAGATCTATTTGTGTAAGTAGCAACTATGTTCAGCAGAGAGGCCTAGTGTAAAATCTTGTCTACCATAAGTAGTCCATTTGTATTCTATCTTTAGACTCTGTGTGGCCTGTTCCAGCCATGTTTTTGTCATGATCAACATGTTATATGGAGGCAAGCCCTGCTGGTGTTTGTCTGTTAAGGAAGACCTATGACTGTTCCCATCCTCCTGATGGGAAATACTTAGTGTCAGTGAGCTTCTATCCATTTTTGCAGGCATTTCCGGAATGCCTGAACTCAGCCCTGGGGATCCTGAGAATAATGAAAACAAAATAACTTCTATCCTGGGGAGCATTGGTCAAAGAAAAAAAAAAAGAGTAAAACATGCCAGTGTGGTTCTACGCTAAGAAAGTGATGGTGCACAGAGAGGAACGGTGAGAGGGGGTGCTTGAGCTCCAGAAGACGTGAGGAAAGGAAGAAGTGCCCTGTGCTCTCGGGGCTAGGGGCCGAGTGACTAGGAGAGGTTCAGAGGGAGATACTTCTCTGTGACCGCCAGCCCAGGTTCTTGGATGAAACACCTGGCTGCACTTAGAGCTGAGCCCAGGAAGAGGTGATGGACAAGGCCCAGGTCAGGCTTAGGCCCAGCTTCACAGTAAGAGTCTGCATTGCAGAGGTTCCTCGGGTTCCTGGCAAGGCAGCTGTGGCTTTCTGCTTTTCGCTCTCTGGGGCTGAGTGACACTCCATCTTATGCCTAGCTTTTTCTTCTCATTTGTAAACTTGGGCCAAGGTGACTAATATTTTTTCCATATATTGATAACTCAGTGGTAACTCTCATCTTAAACTTTGGAGGGGTGTGTGTGTGTATTCCAAAAGTTACTTTTGGATATCTGAATGAGACCCAAGCTAGACTAAACAGTATTTAAATGAACTGCAGATCCCATAATGAATCTTTTTAGACTATTTGTAACCAGACTGTAGCAATGAGGATTTTTTTTAAGTCAGACTCATACTGCCTTGGCTTCTCAAATGCTGGAATTATACATACGAGCCACCATGTCTGCTTCACTGCCATTATCCTAAAACTTAAAATGTCAGTGTCTTTTACATCACAGTAAATTTGAAGAGTAGCATTGGTAAGTGCTTTATTACACATCTGGAAAAAGACCAGCCTTAGGTGACCACATGCTAAAATGGTCTAAGAATGATGTGGACCCGTCCACAAGACATGTGTCTGTGTGGTGGCACTTCTGTGGGACATCTCCCCATTCTGCCTTACCTGTGACCTGCCTCACCTCCTGTGCCTTACCTGTGGCCGCCTCCATAGAAGTGGGCCCTGGACAAAGAGTAGGATACCAGGGTGATACTCCCCTGAAGTACAGACAGGAGAGAGGCAGGCGCACCAAGGAGAGACCAAGATGAGTTGTACTTACTTCCAGCCGAAACCAAAGTTAGCAGTGGCCTCCCTCTTAAAGAATAAATCTTCTCTAGGAATAAATGCCCATAGGATCCCATCCTTCCATCTTTATTTTACTGAACATGGATGGGACATAAGGAACCGTCATAAGGAACTGTGCATGAACCAAAGTCCCATAGTGAACCGGAACCAGTTGAACCAATGTCTGGTCTTTATGACTTTGTCTTCAGGACTGGTGCGGGGAGAGGAGAGACTTTGGACTCTTGCCATTGTAAGAGCTTCCCTCAGAGATAGCTCCAGGTGCAACAGCTACCTTGGTCTTCAAGGAGGAGCAAATGTGTTCATTGGAGGGTGTGGTGGACTCATGAAACAGGTGGAAGAAGAGCCCTCCCTCCATTTAGAACTTCTGTAGCATGTGCTCGCTACACGTCTGCCTCATACTTTGTCTCGTGGCTGAGGACAGCAGCATTCATGATCCCGATTCAGGAGCACAAAAGATAACACCCCACTGTGTGTTCACTGAGGAAAGGTGACTGGATTCTGGTTTTGCTTGGTCCGCTGCCATGCCTCTTCTTAGACACCTGGGATATTGTGACATTTCAAAAGCAAGAACCCCACTAACTGTTTTATATCCCAGATTTCTTCTTGGGTGGAATTGCCATTAATTTCTATGGCTACCAACCCCCAAGGAGCTAGCTGTATTTCCTGGCAGCACTCTTTTTTTTTTTCCATTTCAAGTTGTCATCTGATGTGGAGACCTTCCTATAGTACAAACCACGGATGGTTTGTAAATGGTTTTCCCTGGGTGGCAACCTAATGCTTGATCTGGGTTGCTAAGCCTTGCATCACTAATGGGAACGTCTCAACTTAGGAATGTTACAGACAGGCGTCTAGATAGTGCAGAGCAGTGAAGACACCTTTGAGTGTCGAATGGTTAGGACTGCGCTGACTGCAGCTAAGAGAGAACCTAGCTCTAAAGTTTAAACTAGTAGAGGTTTGTGTGACCTTACACGAAGCTTGAGGCAGGTGTGGACCACTGTTGATTCTGTGGCTCAGTGACTTAGGATAAGTTTGTGAGTGACTTCAGTCAGCACAGTTTTCAGGGTAGGAAGAGCATGGAAGGATGCGGGCGGCAGTGCCTCCACCCTCGGAAGAAAAGCGGAAGCAACCCTGGAGATCCCTTTATTAACCCTGTGCTGCAGCTAGACCAGGGGCCTCCCCTCCTCCTCTCTGGGTTGCAAGAGAGTCTGGGAAAGCAGGAACAGGGTTTCCTGACTCACCCATTGTGATCCAAGTTCCATGATCTCCAAAGAAAATGAAGACTTTGCCGAAGGTAAGAAGGAGGGCGAGTAGAACCTGTGCAAGCACCTGGCAGAGTCTCGATGGCAAGTCTTTTCCTATTGTTACTGTGTTCTAAAACTCAAGACCTTGCTAGAATCAGGCTTCCTAATTTTATAACCGGCCGTGTCTTTTTTAATGAGGCACCCAGAGCCTCAGAGACAGGGAGTCTTTTGTAAGTGTGACACTTAACTATTGCTGTGTGCGTAGTTGGGGCCTGCCGCGCTGGCTTTGCTGACCTGTATGCTCATTTTTCCAGATGAACCTCTTCAGCCTTCCACATCCCATAATGAGAGCGTGCCTAGTTACTGCAAAAATGATGAAGGGGATATATTCCTGGCAGCCGAGTCCTGGAAGCCTGACGTTTGCACCAGCTGTGTGTGCATGGATAGCGTTATTAGCTGCTACTCTGAGTCCTGCCCTTCCGTGTCCTGTGAAAGACCTGTTCTGAGGAAAGGCCAGTGTTGCCCCTACTGCCTAGGTAAGATCAAGGGGGAAAACCAAACAGCCTTCATCTCTCCAAGTGACCACTGAATTGACACTGACAGCCATTCGCGTAGATCACTTCATGTTTTTTAAATTGGTTTTTCTGGTTGGTATACCATACCGACGCAGTGTGTGGACATTAATCAGGGAGTTGAGGGAGATGTGCTCCCAAGATGGAGGGCGTGGAGAATAAATGGCTGCTGTCTCAGAACGCAGTGGTGTTACAGCACCAGTTCTGCGTTTTTAATATCATAGCTCTCGCTACCTGACTGATTTTGATAGCCATCCCAATACTCCCCATATTAGAGAATGTTCATTACATAAAACTTGCCTCTCCCTTGAGACCAACTCAGTATGAAATATTCATTAATTCTTTATTTGTTTGGCTTTTCCTGTCTGACGGGGCAGTGGGGTGATCCTATTTAAGCCACGTGGCTGTCCACGTTGGTGGCCTGAGCACAGAGTGAGGCCTGAATAAATGATAGTTCTCGTTCCTCTTTGTGGCCCATGGTGCCATATCCTATAAGCCGAGGACATACGAATATTAACCCCTAATGTCCATACCAAACCGGTCCTGTGGCTATGAGCCAGATGCGGCTCTGGGGACCAGAAGGAAGGCTGAGACAGATGGCATCTCTAATCAAGGGCAGCCCTGGCTCCCAAGGCCCTCGCTGTCTTTATTGGTTTTGCATTCTAAAGTCAAATGAGAGACAAGACACATCTCAGTCCCACAGTGAACCCTTAATCAGAGTGGCAAATGAAAACACATGCCTTTGTTAATTAATTATAGCTAATTGTGCACTTACTGCCAGTGGGGTCTGTGTGCTTCCTAGGCATAAGTCATTGCAGGTGTTTTGAGGAATACCTGGGGAAGAAGAAAGAGTTTCAGGCCTCAGAACGTTGTTCTTGAGAATTTTACAGAGCTGGATATGCTCAGTGGTTATACTGAGTGTATTCTCTCTCTCTCTCTCTCTCTCTCTCTCTCTCTCTCTCTCTCTCTCTCTCTCTCTCTCT
>NW_026068024.1:2705120-2740541 GCF_014885135.2 Alexandromys fortis | reverse complement strand
GTGTGTGTGTGTGTGTGTGTGTGTGTGTGTGTGTGTGTGTGTGTTTGCAAAGAATATAAAACAATATGTCTTGAAAACTGGGTCTCTCCTTTGAGTGACCATCTATATAATTTATCCTTTAAAGTGCTGTTGGGTGAGGACCGTGGGCAGTTGTGACGTAATAGCAACTACCGATCAGGAATGTCTACAGAATCTGGGACGGACGGTAATTTCCCAGTGGGGAGAGATACCTGTAAGCATTGTTCCTAAATGGAACTAAAAATTGATCAAGACACGCATCCACATTAGCTACTTACCTTTCAAAGAGCTGCCTACAATTTGTACAAGAAATGGCACGCTGCCCTTGGTGCGAATCTAAATCGGAGATGTAAGCAGGATACTGCCCATCCCTCCCAGCAATTCCCTGTGAACAAGACAGTTGTGTCCCGTCCACTTAGCAGACCTCCAGTGACAAAAGGAAGAATTAATGAACCACCCGGGAATACATGGATAATCCTTGGGAAATCGAGCCCAGATGGCCTAAGAATTCCATGTCCGCTTCAGAGGGGAAAACAAATCTCCTAACAAATTTCTCTTGCGTTGAAATTCTCAGAGGGTTTTGTTCAGCTGATCCTCCCTGTGGTGTTTTGTTGCTTCATCCCTTAAGCCGGTTACTTTAGTTGTGAATTAGTTTTCATGTGATGATGGTAAATCACTTCTCTTTCTCACAAAAGCAATTCCCCAAAATCGTGGAAAGAAACCTTAGTGTTTTCTGTCTCCTGCGTTTCCCCTTCATTGTCTCAGTTTTTGAATCATTTAGACTATGCAGTCTTCTTGAACGTAGGCAAGAAAGACCTATTCGGCCAGACTTTGTGATTTGGGTTTTAAGTTAGAGTATAAGCACTTGCATTAAATTATGGTTCATATAAGTGCATATTGTGTTCCAGCACCCTCTACGACAACCCCCCACCCCTTCTACCCACTGATGTGTCTGTATGTTCACGTGTGTTCGATAAGCCTGGGCCCCATCCTAAGGGAACATGAAAAATTCACTATCTGGCACCTGCAGCTTGTGTGTGCTCACGAATCTTACCGCTCCATCCCTGTTGTACACTTAACACCCTAATTAAGCCTCCCCTGTCCGTGTCGTGCTTGCTTTGTAAATACTCTGCTTAAATCGCTCCTGCTCTCGTGTGGCTTTGCTAGTCAAGCATTGAAAGTTGAGTTCATGAAGTAACTTAGGGATTTCCTGTCTGACTTCCCTCTTTTATGTTTGGGTATTTTCTCTTATTGTCCCACCTTCCCATTAGCCCAGCCCTTCTACAGAGGTACCAAGCCTGGGCAAACCAGCCTTCCCGAAAATCCTTCATAGCCGTGGCTGACCTGCAGATCCTTAGTCATCTCGAGAAGGGAAAACAGTGGGTCCGGGCCAGGGTTTCGTGCTGTCGAGCACCCGACTGCTTTCCCATAGAACAGTGAGAACCAGTGCTTGCGCTGGGCATTGGGGCATTGGCACTTTCACTCCAGATTGTCAGCCCTCACTAGGGACCGCCCAGATCACCAGGGACACTGGCCTTGCTGTGGCCTCAGGTCCCCTGCTCTAACAGCCTCACAGCTCCTGAGAAACCCACTTTTTTCTCATCCCCAAACCAGGAAGTTGGCTCATGTTTGCCTTTGAATTTCGTTTTCTCAGCAAAGGTAATGAAAAGTGGGCGATCCTCCTAAAAGTAGGCTTCTCATTACAAGTGTTTGTGTTCCTTTCAGCTAAATTATCTGCTCACTAATACGCGGTGATAATGGTTCTCTTTTGATGTGTGAAGGCCTCCCATTACGTGTGCTAATTTAGTAGGATGTGTAATACAGACATAATTAATAGGATTGGTGATTAATTTTGAAAAGTGAGCAGCTTTGTCTAATTGCTTATAATACCTATCATTAGGGAATTCATCCTTCTACTCGAATGAAACTAAGTAGTAATTACCCAATCATTTTAATGGAGCATCTTAATTGATTTTCTAATTTTTTGTATTCTGCCTTCCTATACAAATACACACAACGCCTGGCTGTATTGTCATAGGCTTTCTGACTATAAAGATGGCTCAGAAGATAGCATGGGTGTGGGTCAGGTAACATGCTGGTAATTCTGAGGTGTGATAGCAGGCATGGTATCTGGGTGGTTGGAACTGCTAGATCCCTCTGTTACCGCGCTCTTCACTCCGAGAGCCCAGGCTGTTGTTGAGGGTCCTCACTTTGCTACTGGCCATGTAGCTATGTGCCTCTCTCATTCCTTCCCAGAGGGGAAGAAAGTCTTTCAGGGCCCATGAGATCTTGGCTGTCTTTTCCCAAGAGAGGGAGAGCAAACAAATGACCCATGATCAGCACCCCACCTTCCCTCACCATATTTGTGGAGATGCCTACCCTGCCCACAGCTCTGGCAAGGGGGCCATGAGTAGTCCGTTGGATCCTTTGTATGCCTTTGATTCGGTTTTTTCGGGTTGGCCAGTCCATGGAAAGAGCAGTCCTTTGATTATAAAGATTACTCTTTATAATCAGTTATAACAGATGGGGTCGTACGTTAGTTCCCTGTCAGCTTTGGAAAGTGAGACACTCAGATGTGCTACCAGCAGGCTGGTCTAGGAGAGCAGGAGCACTCTGCTGGCTGAGCCAGAAGTCTTGCGTAGACTACTACCTGAAAATTACAGTCTGGTAAGGATGAGTTTATTTGTTAGTTGCATGTTACTTTACTTGATATTTTAGGTCACATACTGAGAATTACAGCTAGGAATCCCCGAGTCGATGAATCTTTCGATTTAAGAAGATTCTGAGAAACATTGGTTATTTTTGGATGAGAGCTGTTTGCTTACATATATATAAAACATCAGCACACATGGTTTAGAACTTGCTTATGAGCACAGTTAAGATGTTCTGCTTATGACTTAGAGTCACTTCAGAACGCCTTTAATGTGGCTCTTTGAAGAGCTGTCAGATGAATTTTTTGATAGATGATTTATTAAAGTTTTCTTCCACCACGTCATTCTTTTTATTATACCTCTGTCTGATTAGCGCATAGCCGTACTTCACATTTGCTGTGTGTTAGTCTGTCCTAATATTTGAAGTGGCGCTATCACGAGGCTGTCCTGGCTCGAGTCAAAGCCCCTTTTCCCCCTCAGTGCACTGTAGTGCTATAATTGTATCGTCATCTTCAGGGAATGCATAGCACCATGGCTCCCTAATAGAGAGGGGTCTGTATCCTGAACCACACCTGTCGGCTGCGCAGCATCCCTCATGCTTGGACGTCAGTGTGCTTCAGGCTGAGTGATCAAAACATTATCTTCTTAGATCTCTGTATGCATGTACATCAGTCAGCATCAAGTATAATAACCGTTTGCATCAGCATCATTGAAATGCAGAATCCATGGAGTTCATGTCACGTGTTTTTAAGTCATAATATCAGGACACTAGAATCTAATACTCCGGTATATTTCTTTAAAATTAAAAAGTTTTGCACACTGTAAAGAACTTGCCGTAGAGCCAGGGTTGTGATCCTAACTCTGAAACATACCGGCTTTGTATCTTGGTGATACGATACAGTCTAATCTCCTATAGAGGCAACCTGTGCATCTCAAAGACCCTGTGTACATGAAGTGAAGCCATATTTGTATGTGGAGAGGTAAACACTACGTGAGTGTGGCCTGCCTCAGTGAACCGCTGCTGCTTCAGGACAGACTGCAGCCAATCTAAGCAATGTTCATGTAGTGCCGATTATCTCCTCACATGGAGTGGAGCTTCTGGCTTCACCAAGAGAGAGGCCAGCACCACATATCTCTGGTGGCCTTCTGAAGGAGGAGAACACAATGATGCTTGGTGGTGCTCTTCCTCCTGTCTTTTCTCATCTTTAAAGGTCCATGGCTTCTTTGGTCCTTTCTGTGGCCCAGGTAGAAATAATACGCTCTCTGTAATACTTGTGTTGAGGGCAGGGTCTTACCTACAGACCTCACTGTCTTTAGACATTTTCTAAATGTGAGAAGAGGGGACCCATAAATTCGGTTTTAGAAGTTGGTGTCATGAGAAGAGTCCATGAACTATTCATGTGGTCTTTGCTGTTGTTGATACTGAAGGGCATGCTCTCCTAGCGTCCTGCATCCCTTCCATCCCTTCCCCAGCTGTCACAGTGGCTCCAGATTGTCACCCTCATTGTCAGAACTCGCACTAAAGGCATTTAAGTGGAAGGAAAGAGAGGCGGTGTGATGGAAAGGCAAGGGAAACAGAATGGGCGTTTGTGTATCGTTTAGAGGGTGCGAGAAGGAAAACATTCCAGTTGTCATCTACTGTACCAACCTTGGAACTGCTCTAAAGTTACCACACCAAAAATAAACCGTGTTTGATTTCAATTTGCTTAGGTCTTGCCCTGCACCCTAGGAAGATCCTTCTTCTGTGTACTTCCCGCTCTGTTTTTGTTTCTCCATGTAGCCAGGCATCATAAACAGAAACTCACATGTTTGCAGTTCTGGGACATAGCATCTGTCTGGGCCCATGACCTTGTGTTAAAGATCCCTCTGCATGGAGGGAGGCTGGCACTGGAGTCTCAGAGTGGACCAGCATTTGTCCTTTCCTGTTTATGTCTGTACAAGAGGCCAAACCTGGTTTTCTACCTGCCAGTGATAAGGGATGGGTGTAGCCCTCTACCAGGACAACCCACCTGATTAGGACCCCTGGACACTGCTGGGAGAGGATTTCTGACGACAGGGAACATCTCCTGCAGGTTCAGAGACAGCGACATCTGGTCAGTTAGGCTTTCTTAGCAAGAGGCTGAACTCAAGCATCCTAAAGAAAATTGCATCTCTTTTCCTTCTTTTTTGGAGCCACTTTGATCTTGCATCATTATTGTCTGCCATTTAGAATACATTTATTTATTTCCAGAATTATTTTGGTGTGTAATCTCAACACACACACACACAAGCACACCTTATTGTGAAATAGTAGGCCTTACTATAAAATAAGACTTCGTTTCAAGTTGAAAATGAACTACTTGTTTGAACTTGAATCTTGAAGTATCCCCAACCGACCCACCGTAAACATCTTGATACAAGAACTACATTCCATAGCTGAGAAATTGTGCCCTCTTTGCATGCAGTGGGCCCAACCAAGGCACGGTATGCCAGCTGGTTGGATTTCTGTTGATGGCACTCAGGAACATTTGTGACAATTCTGTGGGTTTGAAGCAACCATTTTACTGCAGTGTGGTGAAGAAACCTGGAAGCCTCTTTTGATCTTTTTAATAGACTTAGACATTATATCCAAAAAAAAAAAATAGATGAACTAAAATAAAATAAAACTGAATTTTGAAGAAAGGATTTTGGAGGCCACTGGCTTGCGCATCGATAAAGATACTTTACAGAGGTGGCAGCCACACTGCATGACAATGTTTGCCCCCTTTTTCATATGCAAAGGATTAAAACTGAATGTTTCCCAAGCTCTTTCCCTCATTGAAACTGTTCAGGTCCAGCATGCACCCAGGCCCATTTGAGCTCCCCTCCTTGACCTCTTGGAGTCTGTACTTCCCATTGAGCCGGCGCTCAGGGTCTCTGCCTATACATCTGCAAACTTGTACTGACCTCTTCTTGGCTCTTTACTTAGATTCCCGCTTCTTGCAATTTCTGTTTAAGACTTCCCTTTACGTAAAAACAAACAAGATAGTAGTGCTAGTTTCTCAAATAGAGCTTGCTCATATCTCCTATGTTCGCCAAGCATGGCTCTCATACCTAGGGTTTGCCCAACTGAAGTTGATGAAGGAAAATGACATCACAGGCAGGGACTTGGTGTCTTATCAGAAAGTAAAATGGAACATAGGTTTGTCCTGCTCCCTTGTAGGCTGGAGAAAGGCACTGCGGCGCATTGTGAAAGTGCACATTGATGTTTTAGTGAAGTCCTTGCCCTGTACTGAGGCTTGATCATTAGTAAGCCTGGGCTGCTTGTTCTACTTCGTCTTCTAAACTGCATACCACCCATACTGTGCAAGCGTCCTTCTTACCCCTGCCTGAATGATCTCACTACGTATTCCTTACCATAAATCAGACTGAGGAGATAGCTGGACAGATAAAATGGCTGCCACTGCACAAGCAGGAACGCCTCAGTTTGAATCCCCAGTACCCATGCAAAAAGCCAAGCATGGCCGCATGCATCTGTAGCCCTAGCAACAAAGGAGAAGGGGACACAGGCAGATCCTCAAGCTTGCTAGCCAACCAGTCTGGCCAATCATGGACTTCTGGAGTCAGTGAGAGAAACAATCAAAGTATAGGTTGGGGAATGATAGAAGAAGATACCTGTCATTGATCCCTGGCCTCTTTACACACACGTGCGCACACACAACATACACACGTGCGCATATACAGATGTATGCTAAACGATACACACACACCTCAGACTTCAAACTTGGTGCCCACACTGAAGTGGAATGCTGTGAGCCAGTCCTTTGGCACGTCCACCAAATGTAAGCAAGCTCTGTGGCTCTGGGGGCGTGTCCCGGAGGGAATATACCCTGCTCATTACTGAAGCCAAGAGTTGAGAACAATTCTGTTAGTGTGCCTGCATCCCACCCAATACCTGAGGAAGGAACAGATGCCCGAGAGCAGGACTGTGCTGGATTGATATAAACAGGGGACTTCTTAAAGCAGAAGCAGCATTTAGCTTCTTAGCCACCGGGATCCCAGAGTAAATTACTTTTCCGGACTCCGCATTGTGGCCAGGATTTGAAAGAACTGATGCAATTTCTAAAGCTGCCCAACTTCCGCCCAGGAAGGGCCTCCCACACTATGACCAGCGAAACAGAATTAGAACCCCAAGTGTCTGTCCAAGAAGGTTATCTCGGAGGCAGAAACTGAAAGCCCAGCTGTAATGCAGGTTACAGTAGGTTTGGGGTTCCGTATCCTTCCGTAGAGGAAAGGGAAGCCATCAGAAGCTTCCTTAGCAGAGGCTCATGTATCCAGCAGTAGGTCAGAGTCGGCCAGGCCTGTGGGCCCATGTGAGTCGAGACTGGAGGTTGAACCTGGAAAGAGGAAGAAGGCACTGGTGGCCACCACTGCCCTTAGTGAACTTTGTAACTGACACAGCTCAAGTAGTAAAAGCCAGGTCCATCCAACCTTCACAGATTGCTGAAAGCTTTTGTTCTCCTATTGAAAAGACGTGAGACTGTCGAGTTTAAACAGCTGAATTCAGCCTAGAAAGAGTGGCCATGTAAGACCTTGAAAGTTCTCCCGTTTATATAGCCAGAATCCAGGACAGACAGAGGGGAACCACACTGAGTTCTACATCTCTGCTCCCAAAAAGTTCTGCAAATTTTTCAGTGTGGTCCTAGGCGGTACAAGATACTGTTGCTTGAATTGCATACAAAGAAGTGTGTGTGAGAGAGAGCGACAGAGACAGGAGGGGTGGGCTTGTTCTGTGATTTACCCTGTCAGAGAGCCACTGTGGCAAACAGACCCCAGCTCCTGGCTCACCATGTTGACAGTGGCAGAAAAGAAAAAAAATTGCTTAACTGAACGAAGCCATTCCAGATTGGATCTGATGGGAAAGACAGGGACCCAGAATGAGGAAGCAAAATGCCAGAGCTTATCACACCAAGGTATAGCCATTCAATAGTGACTGTCTCTCCTGAATGTGTCAAATATTGGCCCTCGATACCATTGCCAGTGGGAAAGCCCAAAGCCGTCTGAAACTGGCAGTGTCCTCAGAGTACAATTTTAGCAAGGGTTGCTTCAAAGAGGACCCTGTTTGTTAGGATCCTTAATTCCTAATATATTTGTTTGAAAAGCAAATGTTCCTCCTGTGTATCAGTGCCGAACCCGATGCTCCCTTCCCTCGTCATTTTTCTCTGAGAGGGAGGAAGAGAGACAAGAGTTGTGAGAAGGAGACTTATTGGGGGTGGCTTCCAGGCTTGCCCAAGTCCTCACCGCTGTGCCGTCTCCACTCCTCAGCCAGACTGTGCTGCTTGGTTGAAAGAGATCTCCATTGCCTAGAGTCACTGAGTAATAATGACTTTGGTGTATGTGGCACTGATATCTGCCCAGAAAGCGACCCCCCACATCCCCCAAGTCATGCTACTGTGCTTTGTAGATAGAAGGCATGCGCGGGGGGGGGGGGGGGGGGCAAACCCTCCCTAGTTCCTGCCCCGCCCTTCCTGTCCTCACATCTTAGTCGAGTGACATTAATTCCGTGTGCCTCCGCTGTTTATGGAATTGAAACAGTAACCTGTCCCCTGGGCTGTGGGGATCACACGGAACTGGCGCACGCGTGCCTGGGGCAGAGTAGTCATCCAGCCGTGGAAGTTGTGATTGATATGACGTACTGAAAAATAGGAGCACATGGTGTCATTGCCAGCGTCAGCAGAGCCATTGGGTGTTCGGTGCAGGGGTAAGAATCAAATAGCATATGCACCCAACAGCCACACCAACAGCCACACAGAGACTATGTGTAGGTCTGCATTCCTCCGCAGGCGATGTGTTCAGAGTAGCCTTTACATGTAGTCTCCATTAGACTAGGCAGGTCCTACGAGAAAGTGACAATGGCTTTATTAATTCATTATAAAGACCTTCAAAGTGCATAGACTTTGCCCCATCTTCCCATTCTGAAGGGTTCTTGAACCCATGGTCCATCCGGCTACCACCAGCTCTATACCGTCAAACCTCTACCAAAGCCACTAACCTTTCAAGAGAAACTTAGTGTAAAGCAAAAATATTTCCATTTTTTTTCTTTTTTTTATTTTATTTTATTTTATTACTTTAAAAAATATCAACCCAAATTCCCACTCCCTCCACACACACCCTCCCACCCTACCCCCTCCAGTCCTATGAGAGAGCAAGGAACTCATTAGCCAAAGTCTATCTTACTATTTATTGGGCCAGATGGCAGTTGCCCTGCTAAAGCTAGTTAGAGTTTGCTCAAAAGCAAGAGTCACGTCTAGATGCTTTATTGGCAGCATGAAGATTTATTAGCACAGTGCACCCTGGTTTTTGATCCTACTTGGAGAAACAAAATTAATTGCTATGTAATGTTTTGATATTTCGGTTCAAAAGGACTTTGCCAGCGAGTGCAAGAATGATGTCCTTGACACGGGGGTCACTGTGAATCGGGGACTGGTGATGCACTTGGGGTCTCTGCACACTAGACAGTACACTAACTGACCCACCTCAGGTCAGACACCAGTTTAGCCTTTTGGGGACTCTGAGTGTATTGCATGACCTCAGAGAGCTCCTGAAGAGCCTGGTGCACCCTGGAGCCCACGTAAGACATGTCTTGCTGCCATCTGGCAACCGCCGTGCTCAGAACATCTTCACGCCCCGTTTTCCACATCTGATCTCAAATCTGAATTACGTCATTTGCAGATGAAGCGAAGCTGAAAGTGACATGCCTCTGAGGTCCTCGGGGATAAACTGGTGAAAAGGCCAGGCATCCAGGTCCGGTCGTAGTCAGCCCACTTGTGGGGAAATAATTCTGTAGCGACTGCACATCACTAAGGGGGTCAGGAACTTTGATTCTGCTCTGGGAAACTGAACCTGGCTCTCCTCTTCATGGGTCGCTAGCATAATGGGTTCCACTGTGTCCGTGGTCATCTGGCCCTCTACACTGTCCACCTCCTCTGCTTCCTTGTATCCGTGGTGGTAGCTGCACTGGACTTGGTGAGGGAGACCCACACACAAGGCTGCCTCCACCACGCAGGCAGGCTTCTGGGTCAGGGTCCTGCGTACATTAGCACTGTAATGAGCGTTGGTTACATGTGTGGATGCCCTCACAAGGCTGAACACATAATTGCCACCGTTAACAGCTCAGCCTCATTTTGGAAGCTAATATTGCCTCGTCAGCGTTGGTAGCGATGAATTATTAAATATCTTAAGACGTAATGAGTTTCCGTGCTGAGATCCTAAGAACATGGAGCCCAGTGCTTGGCCTTCATTTGAACTCCTTTGCACAAAACCTTCAGCCCGTCTCTCATGGCGCACTGGCAGGGGTGCCACCAACCTAAGCTGCGGTGAGGGTGACCGTCAAGATGGGGAAGGGGTTGAGCCGTCCCTTTCCCAGTTCCTCACTCCGCACTCTGGTGGCTGATCCACCGTTGGAGCTATTTCACAGTTTATGTAAAACATAAGCAGGAGCGTTGCTGTGTAAAGGATCAGTTCCTTCCAAGTACAAGGTCACCGCATAATAGACTCTGGATCAGTGGCCAAAGCTATTGTCATGTGATGATGATGGGTCAGAAGACTTCCTGAATTAAGCGTACGATGTAGCTCTACCCAGCCCATTTCCTGTGTACGTTTCAGATATCGTAATTGAAGTTGCCTCCTTTAAGGATTCCGTATTAGCAAACACTTGTATCACATTTGGTCTGAAAGCCTTCAGATGAGTTGTTAACTTCATAGATGATTCACCAAATCACTTAGTGTGGAACATGGACTAGCAGCCAAATAACATTTTAGCAGATACTGAAAAATGGATTTCTCATTACTTCTAAAACATCCTTTGTTGGGCTTTAGGCAATAGTAATGAAACAGTAGAAAAAATGTTGGGAGACAGGGGTTATGCCTTTTAGTGCGTGTTACAGGTTTTATTCCTTTGCTTAGATATTCTGTGTTCTGTCCTTTGTATCCGCCCAGTGAACATCATAACCCCCGAGAGTCTCTCGGAGCCTCCCGGGAGAAACACCGAGCCCTGAGCATCCCAGCTTTCCTAAGGGTGTTTGCCATTCCCAGTGCCCAGAGGTGCATAGTGTAATCTTTAGAATCCAGGCATTAAAAATGCCTCACATTTAAGGTGTCACCCAGCCAGTCATTGGCCTGGTGACAGGGCTTCTCCGTGGATCAGTACATCTCTGCTTTGCTCCTGAACTGCTGATCTGGCTTACTGGGGCCACCAGTCTTAAGGTCCAGAGAGAAAACAAACAAGCTGTTACATGAGGTCAGCATGAATATCCTAAGAAGAGAAGCGAACCTGTGAGGGAAAGGATGTCCTAAGGAGGAAACGAGAGTGCCAGGACATGATACAGACTTCTAAACACAATCATTTTTAAACATATTTTGTTCTGGAGAACCACAGTTTGCTGGTGTTGAGAGGAGAATGGGCTAGGAGAAGTCAGTTTGTGTTGGAGGGGGAGATAGATGTCCTTGTTGGTGAGAAACCATGCGCTATCCGTGAAAGGGGAAGGGAGCAGTTCTCTAGGCTGCTGTCTTTATACGGTGCCGTCATTCTCATCCCTTGCCATCTCCCAGCGTGGTTCGCACTACCGGTGGGCACGGGGATTGGTAAAGTCTGGCTCTGTAATCGTGCCCAGCTGGACCCCTTGTCCCTCTCTGCATCACATTCTGGATAACAGCCTAAAGACACTTGCCCGTGAGCAGCACTCCTGGGGAGCTGTTACAGTTAGTATTCTCCACTAGACTTCGTGGTCCCTGGTCAGTTGCGGGCCACAAGAAAAGGGTCAAGAGAATGACAGACAACACTGTTGGGACTAGAGAAAAAATGGGTCACCAAATCCTGGGGATCATCGACCATCATGTGATCGTGTCAGGCTGTTCCCTTTAGTTTCCCACTAGAAGAAGATGCTATGCGGTCACTCAGTCATGCCGCCGTATTCTCTTCTTTTTCACTAGAAGACACAATTCCAAAGAAAGTGGTGTGTCACTTCAGCGGGAAGACCTATGCCGATGAGGAACGATGGGACATTGACAGCTGCACACACTGCTACTGCCTGCAAGGCCAGACCCTCTGCTCCACTGTCAGCTGCCCGCCTCTGCCCTGTGCCGAGCCCATCAAGGTGGAAGGAAGTTGCTGCCCAATGTGTCCAGGTATCTAAGCCATCGTCCTTCTATTCTCAAGCCAAATAGAGCCCAGGCAGTGGGTCAGCCCAGTATCAATGCTCCTACACAAAGTCCTCAGGGTAATTTGCGAAACTCTCACCATGTAGGTGAAGGCTGTACCTATTCTGATTTGCATACTCTCCCCTTAAAGTGGGGGATAGCCACACAGGTATAGCCACCCCATTAACGGCCCCTGCCCTGTCAGAGTAGTGTGGTTTCAGTGTGACCGTTGGACCAGCCCAGAGCAAAAGCTTAAGATGGAACACAGAAGGGAGTATGACATGAATGTCTACCAGCACAAAAGCGGAAGACTTGCAGTTAAAGAGGATCGATCTGGATCGTTCTTTTTTTCAGTTAAGTAGTTCTAGCCTGTACCCCACCACCCCTTGGCTGAACCCTTCTCTTCTCACGTGTTAACATGATTTTGGAGCGCATGTGCACGCACACACACGGATTCCTCCTCTCGCCCTTCTCCTTCTCAGCAGCTGCTTAGTCAACCTCTCAGTTTCAAACCTGAGCCCCCACAACTGCCCAGATTCTCCCTGAGTCTTCTGGTTTTCTATCCCTGGGCCGGACTCCTGCCAAAACAGCTCCTTTATCCCCTGCCCTAATCCCAGAACTGCAGAGCCTTAGCCTTCACCGGGACAGCCTCTGGGCAGTGTTCCCAGTCTGATCCCCGGCACACCAGAGACTCCCCAGGCAGTCCGGACCACACGTAGGCTCCCTCACATCCAAGTGAGGCCCTGAGTGAGACAGGAACCATTCCATCACCACCTTGATGCTCCCGTCTCCTCGCAATGAATCTCTCTGTTCAGGACAGTAACCTGGGATCCATGTCAGCTTAGGGGTACAGCTACACTGCGGAACTTTAAAATGGCGCCACTAGACAGTGCATAGCTGAACTTCGGTGGCCTTGTGTTGGGACTCAGCAGATAAACCTATCTGAGCATTTCTGAAAAACTTTTAAAAAAAATTACAGTGGTAAATGCACAGTCCTTCTCGGCTCTCACCATGCTTGGTGAATGGTGGTATACACACAAAGAACCAAAGCATGGAGAGATGGAGAGCCCAGTGTAGCTGTGACACACACACAACTAGACACAACTACAAAGCCAACGTTTGCCAGGAGAAAAGGGTGGTGGAGGAAGAAGGCTGAGACATGCTTCCACCCTCCACAAACCTAGGTGCCAGCATCAGCTGTGCAAACTGGGAAAGCGAGCCATTCACCTCCTGGGACAGAGGGCATTGACTCGAAGGCTCTGTCTGGATCGAGGGCATTAACTCCAGCAATAGGCAGCCTGTCCATCATTTCTCACATAAAACGCTTCGTTCTTTTAGAAATGTATGTGCCAGAGCCGACCAATGTACCCATCGAGAAGAAAAACCATCGTGGCGAGATTGACCTGGAGGCTCCCATGTGGCCCACACCAAGTGAAAATGACATCATTCATCTCCCTAGAGGTAAACATTGAAGTCAGGTTACTTGAGATCTGTCCTGTCTTCTTTGTAGTCTGCTTTGTTTATTCCTGGTTTAAGGGAAGAAAAAACAACAACACTTTCTTTTTAAATGGCTCATGAAAGTTCACTAATTCTGGGGAAGACCATGGCTGAAATGTATTCAACAGGTCAACATTAGTCAAACATGTCTACAGATCATTGGATAAATGCCTCCTTCCTGGTCGTCCATGCTCCACCTCCTTCCTGGTCCTTTGTGGTCCTCCATGCGCCACCTCCTTCCTGGTCCTCCCTGCTCCACCTCCTTCCTGGTCCTCCATGCTCTGATGTTTGGTGATGAGGGAAAAGAATCTGTTCCTGGTCAGAAGAGCCTGACGCAAAGTGGGCATGAATGAACGTAACCCCTTGGGGACCTATCCTTAGCAGGCAGTATCCCTCTTTCAGGTTTTCACACCGGAGAGGCTTAAAGTTTGTTGCCTAGTTCATTTCTACAGAATTATGTCATTCCTTCTACTTTTTAGTCGTGTATAATAAAGAGAGGAGTTTGTTCTCATTAGCTCAGAGGCAAAGCACGGCTGAATTCCCATCACCACTTCTCGTAAAAAGGAGATGAGTTAAAATTTATGCTAAGCCCTGGTTCAATACTGCCTCCTGTTGACTTCAAGCATGCTTTTCAGAATCATTTTGCAGTTTTTCTATTTCTTTTGGAAGAAGCGGCATTTATTGCATGAGAGATTAATGATCTGTTACTTCAGACATTCTAAACATTATCTTTGGAGCAAGGCAGATGACCAGAGAGCCAAACCCCTGTACCCAGGGTTCTGGCTCCTTGTGAGATTGCTCAGACTGGATGTACATTTAGCATCGTATGTTCAGTCACTCAGTCAGCATGTGTGCCCTTGTTGGAAGTGAGGGCCTCCAGTCACAAGAGCATCCTCGTCAGATATAGTCTGCTGAGGACCTGTGCATACATAGCGTCTGTTCAAAGTCCCGGAGCGAGACAAGCGTGCTTCTCCTTGGTAATTCGTCTTGTTTTGACCTGAGAGGTGTGAGGCCTGTTGGTGATTTTTACTTCTGGTGTTTTGAGTTCAGGGAATTCAAAGTTAACTTCCTTGGTGTGCTTTTCAGCATCCTAGCAGAACGGAAAGAATAAAGTTTGTAAAGAGCCCTCAGTTCTTCAGCAGGATTTTCCTTCATCGTTTTGAATCCTCACATAGGATGCATAGGCCTGAGACCACATCTGGTATCATTTGGAATATGGGAAGACAGACCTGCTTTTTTTTTCTTTTAATTTAACCTCATCCATCAGTAAAATAACAGTTTTGTCATACGCATTTTCCTTCATGCTATTCTATTTTATTTATTTATTTATTTATTTATTTATTTATTTATCGTCCTCCTATAGAGTATTCCCACTATACTGGCCGCTCAGTAGCCATAGCCTTAACACCACAGAGCTGCCTTTGGAAAGCTGAGTCCCCAGAGCCAACCTAAGAGCAATTCCTTTGGACGTTATATCCTGTGTCTTTCTGTCGCTGCCCTTGATCAGTGCAGACAACCTGACTAGAATGGTTGACACGGAATAAAATGACATTAAAGTTTCAGAAACCAGTTCCATTTGCTTATGGTTTTGTTTTGGTTTGTGCGGTGCTGGAAGTCAAACCCCGGACCTTGAGCCTCATAGAGAGGTGCTCCTGCGGAGTTACACGTCTCGCTTAGCACCTTTGTTTTTGGATTTTTTAAAATTTATTATTTTGTGTTTGTGCATGATATATACACGTGAAGGTCAGAGGGGAACTTTGAGGTCGGTTCTCTCCTTCCACACCTATGTGGATTCCGGGGATTGAACTCAGGTCATCAAGCTTGTCAGCACTCCATCCTACCTCCCACAGAACGTTATTTCTCTTTCTGAAGAACTGTAGTTCTCCCTGTGCTTCTAGTATAATTCACCAGGGCAAGAAATAAGATATTTTGTAACAAGTTCATTAAAAATAAACATTTTTGCTTAGAACTCAGCAAATTAGAAAACCAACCCCATCGTCTCATGTTTGATCTAATGAAACCTGGTATCTACCTGTGGAATGCACTTGGTTCTGGTCTCTCCATTTGCCAATAAGTAGGGAATGAAGCTGTTTCGCTACTAAAACCTTAGCCCATCCAAAATCTTACTCATTGTAGGCAAAATATTTTAAGATTAGTAACAAATGTTCTTAAGTTAGTCTAGTTTTAATCACTTTGAAAAATCTACCCAGTGTTTTATATTCTCCCAATTAGTGACAGGAAATATCTTCTTGCCCAGTCAGTAACATTCTTACCCCCTTTTTTAAAATTATTCTTATTGTTGTTGCAAGTTTTTTCTTAATCTTATTTAGCCTCTAAGTACTTGGCCGTCTAAGAGCGCTTTGGCTCGACATTAGACTTTAATC
Source organism: Alexandromys fortis (assembly GCF_014885135.2). Classification (NCBI taxonomy): domain Eukaryota; kingdom Metazoa; phylum Chordata; class Mammalia; order Rodentia; family Cricetidae; genus Alexandromys; species Alexandromys fortis. Next base: position 2,724,835 of record NW_026068024.1, on the reverse strand, counting down.
ACGCCTGTAGCCCAAAGTACCAGGAAGCAATAAAACCAAGCTGCTGATCTGTATTTGCAGTGCAATTAAAATAATCCTCTAAAATTCCGGCGAAGCACTAAGTGCTTGTCTCTTCTCTCCTAGATATGGGTCACCTCCAGGTAGACTACAGAGATAAGAACAGGCTGCGCCCGAGCGAAGACTCATCGCTGGACTCCGTTATCTCAGTTGTGGTTCCCATAATAATATGTCTCTCCATCATAATACTGTTCCTGCTCATCAACCAGAAGAAACAGTGGGTACCGCTTTTGTGCTGGTACCGGACACCAACTAAGGTATCCTTTGAGAGTCTCTCGAGTGCCAAACCCACCACTGCCTACACTCCTTTTCCCTCAGTTCTCTTTATACGTTTTCTGTTAGGCAGTATCATTTTTATTTTGCTAGTTTTAATGTCCAGTATTTATCAAGCTGGAGCAAGCAAACGTGTAATACTTGTGCAGGGCAAGATTGAGCACTGAGTAAATTACCTGCCGTCCGCTGGCGAATGAGTCCTGACTTCCACAGGACCCAGCTCCTTGGACGAGCTTTTTTTTTTAACATGTTTATATGCACTGATACCTGCTGAAGTTGAGTCCTCAATTCTCATTTATATTTGAAGCCAAAACTTGACCACCTCGGTCATTTTTATTTTGGTCTTTTAATGGAGAGAGAAAAAAATTACTAAAGGAGGGAAAGGACGGAGAGGGCAAGAGGAGCTTGGAAGATACTGAGCAAGCAAAGAAGTCAGCCAGGCCAGACAGGGTGAAGGAAGACACTGAGATGACACAAGGTCCAGAGGCAGACTTCTCACCAAGGGACAAAGAGAGTGCGTGTGTTCTAATCTGAGGACCTCTTAATCATGCCTGTTTTAAAAGGAAGAAAAACGTATATTAAGGAAATAGCCACTGCTTCCAACTCTAACCCTTCCTTTTGCACTCAACTAGACAACCTGAGTATTTCATCCAACTTCCCCTCCTGCCTAGTAGGGTTCCCCTTGCATATAAAGTTCCTGTCTGGTGTGTGTGTGTGTGTGTGTGTGTGTGTGTGTGTGTGTGTGTGTGTGTGAGAGAGAGAGAGAGAGAGAGAGAGAGAGAGAGAGAGAGAGAGAGAGAGAGAGAGAGAGATGCATGGCACAGCCTTTATGCCAACATGACACGGTACTGAACAAGGAAAGGAGGAGGTGCACTAACCAGCATTCAGGAAACCTCTGTGAAGGTGTGAAATCACAGCGAACAGAACCTCTTTTGCTTTGAAATCTGCCTGCCTGGTAACTTCTACCGGTTTCCAGCCCTCTTAAACGCAGGCCTGCAGCCAAGGATTTGAAAACAGTTACGATATCCCTTTACGTACAGCTTTAATAATAAGACATCATGCCCCACGGACACTCTGGCCGTCCTCATATGGTGAAACTCCTGTCTCACCTGAGTTAGGTCCTGAGTTTCTGTCCATTTGGCATATAGAAAGAAGTTTCTGTCCATTTGGCATATAGAAAGAAGTAAGCTAAGTCTGTGGGTTTTCTCTTTCTCCTCTCTCACTGAACAGCCATCTTCCCTGAATAATCAGCTGGTATCTGTGGACTGCAAGAAAGGCACACGAGTCCAGGCGGACGGTTCCCAGACGATGCTAAGAATTGCCGAACCTGATGCGCGATTCAGTGGCTTCTACAGCATGCAAAAACAGAACCATCTACAGGCGGACAATTTCTACCAAACGGTGTGAACGCAGGCGGCGGCAGCATGGATGAGGCTTCGAAAGAGAAAACAACAACAAAAAAATCTGCTCTTTAAAGTAAACTAGAATTTGTGCACTTGCTTAGTGGATTGTATCAGATTGTGACTTGGTGTCCGGCACTAAGGACTTAACTGGGATGGGCTCTGTCTACAGCATTGTGCAGAACAAGCATTCCCACTTGGCCTCAAGATCACTGACCATATGTTTTCATAGAACCAAAGTTTTAAAACTTGCTAAAGTATATTTGCTTGTAAGATAGCTGTAGAGACATTTGGGGGTGGGGCAGAGAGTTTTGTGGGGGAAATGGGTTGGGAGGGTAGTGTTGGGAAGAAAAAATCGGTCAGCTTGGCTCGGGGGGAAAAAAAGCCAGGAAAATAAAAGCAATTCAAGGCCCAGAGGAAATTTTTTTTTTCCTGTTGCTCTGAAGACTCTGTTGGTCGCTGCAAACAAAGCTCGGGCCTGAATGAGCAGGAACACAAAAGGCCTTGCGACCCAGCTGCCGTACCACCAGACAAGTGCACCAGAACTCTTGATAGCCATCCCAGGTGTAAAGCCACAAGTTTCTCTTCTATACAGTCACAGCTGCAGTAGGCAGTGAGAAAGCCAGGGAAATGGATAGCACCATTTCTCGAAAGCGGGTTATTAAGGATCTATACAGTTAACTCTTTTTGCTGCTTCTGTTTCCTTCCGTGCCAATCAGCCAGTTCCTAGTAGAGACAGCAGGTGGGTAAGGACAAGGTCACCTCTTGACGTGAGCACTGGAGCTTCTCTTACCCCACGTGGCAGGAAGGCGGGCGAGGGTGAAGGACACCAGGCATTTCCAGGGGCTATACTTCATTGTTGTTTCTTTCTGTTGTATCGTCGGTTGTTCATAGTTTTGTTGAAGCTCTAGCTTAAGAAGAAACTTTAAAAAAAAAACTGGGATTTTTTTTCTTTATTATATACTGATTCTACAAAATAGAAACTACTTCATTTTAATTGTATATTATTCAAGCACCTTTGTTGAAGCTCAAAAAAAAGATGCCTCTTTAAACTTTAGCAATTATAGGAATATTTATGTAACTATCTTATGCTTCAAGAACAAGAGTATTTGTGTGCATGTGTATATAATATATATACATATATATTTATACACATACAATTTATGTTTTCCTGTTGAATGTATTTTTATGAGATTTTAACCAGAACAAAGGCAGATAAACAGGCATCCCAGAGCAGTGCTTCTGATCACGTAGGGGTTTTTGAATAACACAATCTCATTTATCTGCAGTTTAATTGGAAAGAGAGGTTGTGAACACGCGCGCACGCACACGTGTGCGTGCATGGGTGTGTGTGTGTGTGTGTGTGCATGTGTGCGTGTGTGCACTTTGAGCAGCCAGCATCCCACCTGCTATGGAAAGGATGTCCCTTTTATTAAAATCTTCTTCCTCGTTTGGATTTGCTTTCACTTGGTCTTCAATTCGCTCACTGGCCAGAGACATTGATGGCAATTTTTTTATCTGCATCACTAATCAGCTCCTGGATTTTTTTTTTCAAACAACTGTTTGAAACAACTACTGGAATATTGTCCACAATAAGCTGGAAGTTTGTTGTCGTTTGCCTCAGATATAACTGACTGTACTCTCTAGTGTTATCTTTCAAACAGCTCCTAGCACTTTTACACTAATGGCCCACTTGTGCATTGATTTGCGTTTTCAAAATGCTTGTTGTGAAAGACACGGATACCCAGGATGCTTAATGTGAAAAGAAAATGTGTTCTGTTTTGTAAAGGAACTTTCAAGTATTGTTGTAAATACTTGGACAGAGGTTGCTGAACTTAAAAAAAATTAATTTATTATTATAATGACCTAATTTATTAATCTGAAGATTAACCATTTTTGTCTTAGAATATCAAAAAGAAAAAGGTGTTCTAGCTGTTTGCATCAAAGGAAAAAGATTTATTATCAAGGGGCAATATTTTTATCTATTTCCAAAATGAATTTGTTAATGATATGATGTTACTGAAATAGATTTACATCAGCCTGATTAGTATAAAATTTTGTTGACAATTTATCCATTCCTGGCATAAGAAAAAAACTTTATCAAAAAAATTGTAAATGCTTGCTTTTTGTTTTTTCAATCATGGCCATATATGAAAATACTAACAGGATATAGGACAAGGTGTAAATTTTTTTTATTTTAAAGATATGATTTATCCTGAGTGCTGTATCTATTACTCTTACTTTGGTTCCTGTTGTGCTCTTGTAAAAGAAAAACAGATATAATTTCTTGAAGAATAAACCGGGCATATAGCACTTGGAGTGCACCAGACTTCTGGAGTACTGCTTTTGTTTTCCTAAAGCACAGCTGGGAGGGGATGGTTTACAGCCCGGTTCTTGGCAGAAATAAACACTAAGTCAAAACCATGCACTTCAGGAAGACTTCTGATCTGGGGTGAAAACACAGTGGTCTCCCAGGGCAGCCTGGTCCACAGCAGTTAAGGAGCATGGGCATCCATTCCTCAGCAGGTGGCCCTTGCCCATGGACTCCTGCAGAAAGCTGTCTTAGACTCGACTACATAGGAGTGCTGCTCTTGCAAAGACAAGAAGCTGGCCTGCCTGCTGCTGTCAATCACAAGTGAGAAAGGTTCTCATCAGTAGAGCAAACTGAATATCCCTTCTCCAAAGTATTGCAAACAGCAGACCCCCTTAGGTTTTACGGTATCTCCCTATATAGTGGAATACTTGGGGATGGGGCCTAAACATGAAAGTGTCTATGTTTCACATATATGCCTTCTAGACAGTCTCTGGACAACTGAAGCAACACTTTGTTTAACCAGCCCAGAGAGGCCAGCTGTGGAATTCTGCACGTGACACTTAGGGTATCATGTTGGTGCTCACAAACTTTCAGATTTGAAGACATTTTGATATAAGATTTGGATAACTAGGTCATCGCAGGCTTAGTTTTTGGTGGCGTATCCTAGGCAGTGTGCTACTGAAAAATAACATGTTCGTAAGACAAAACTGGAGAACCCATTTAAAGAAAACTGTCTTGGTATAGTATTGTAGGTGAAACTTTAAGCACAATCCAGAATAAGCCATAAGCAGGTCAAGGGCTTTAAAACTGATCACTAGAACTGTCTCTTAGTCTCAGGCACCTTACAAATTCTGTTCTAATCAGTTGCTTAAATTACTAATACTGTGTGTTCAGTAATTCAACTGAATGTGGTCAGTAGTCCTGCATCTTCACTGTCAAGCAAAATGCTGAAGTCCAGAGTCTTAGTAAATGCCAAGCGCCCTCAGACTTCAAACTGGGTCTGCTACAGCAGCCAGCAGCATTTCACTGACAAGAGTGGAGAGTCTAGATGACCCTTGTATATGAGACGCTAAGGTGGAAAAGACTCTTAAGTACACTTGCTTTCTTTGGGTAGGGAACTGCCCAGCACAATAGGAGGATAGCTGTCACTGCACAGTGATGTATATGACCTAGAAAGGTCCTTCCCCACTTGGCCTTCTAGCCAATCAGAACCTCCCCCGCACATGCTTTAGTGGTGAAATCTACATGAAGTTCAAGCATCAGCACTGTGAGAACAGAAAACAAAAACTCAAGACTCTTAAGTATGTATTATTTTATTAAATATCATTGACTTGATTGAAACTGGCAAAAGTGTTCATGATTAGTGTTGTAGCCGTGAGCAGTTTTTTTTTTCTAGAAAAGCACACAGGTGTAAAGAAAACTGAACACAGCCATGAGAACAGGTAGTACCATAGTAGCTCCTTAAGCACCTTAGAGGGCATGGACCCCTTTCAAAATACACTTCTTCACGGACACAGAACACCCAAGGTCATAATGATTCCAAATGGCATCCTAATGGCTCACACGTCAACAATGGTGCAATAGGCAGACGTTACAAACTTAGTTTCCAACAGTGTCCAGGGTCCACCATTAGACCAAAGCAGTGCAGGTAACGGATTCTGCGTCACACCAGTCCACGGTCGGTCTGTCTCTGGGCAATACTGGCAGGTAATAGAAGATGCTCTAAACACTCAACACTGATCTCACCATGACTGGAGAACAACTGTGGTTGGCTCTCCCAGTGCTTGGATGCAGTTCTTCAGTGCAGTTCAGACGGAGTAAGTCAAGCGCTAGCAGCCACACTGAATTAAGGGAAAGGATAATGGTGTGCCAGTTCCTAGCTCTCTCCTCCACCCTGCTCACTTAGGAACCATGTGTTTTCCAAAAACCTATCTCCAGAATTCAAGAGTGCCATAGCTCGCTCTCTCGGTGCTATAATATGACGGATTGTGAAGTCGTGATCTAGTAATACTGAATTGCAAATCCAAGTTCAAGTGTGCTGGGTCTCCAAAAGCAGCAGGGACTCACAACTGCCACCTTCCAGAGTGACAGTGTAGGAAATCAAGCCTGGAGTCCACGGAAGGGGACGCACTCCCACGTAATGCTGCTCTATGTAGGACAAAGAACTGCAACAGAGAAAAGAAACAGGTAGAAATGTATCTTCTCCACACACCTGGACTAAATGCATGAAATCTTACATACATTCTATATGTGTATGTAAAGCGCCACAGTGTAATGAAGACTACACACTAATGCAATCTGTATTAGCATTTTTAAGACTTCAAAGGGCTACCACCAACAATCAGAAGTTACTCTAAGACATTAACTAGAATTTTCCAGAAATGAGACACCTAAAGGCCATGTCTCTTGGGGTACCATATGAGATGTAAGCCCATCACTCCAGCCCCAAGTCCTGTAACAGCGCAGGCCCCTGGAGAAGTCAAAGAAGGCTCTAGGCAGGAACAGTGGCAGCCATTCGGTGGCCTAGGTCTTGGGTACTGTGACTGACGTTAACAGTGGCTGCCGGGTGGTAAGTGTGAGAAGTTGCATTTGGCCAGCAGCACCCATTCCATCATAGGCCAAATGGGGTCACTTCACCTTCTTTCCCTTCTCACCTTGGCATTAAAACTAAGGAGGTTTATTTACACAGCCAAGCCAGAGGCATCTGTCAGGACTGTAGCAAGACCAGCTAAGCCAGGAGAAGAAGCATCATTCTCCATGGTGAGCAACAGCCCCACCCACGAAGGGTCCTAGTACTGGTCCCCAGGAAGAGCAACAGTTGACAGGCTGGGTGGAAAAGAGCATTTTATTACCAACAAGCCCATGATGGCAGCTCCCCCAATCCCTGAACACTTCTACATTCTGTTCCCTCTTTCATGCTCTAGACTACAGCATCACTGCTGGAGCCTGAGTGCTGGCTGCTTTTCAACCCAGTCTTCACAGCAGGAAACAGAGACGAGCGCAACCCATGCAGACAGCAGCTCACGAGAAGCAGGCACAGCACAAGCAGACACGGTTCAAAGACAGCCAGTGGCCTGAGTGGAGGGGCAGGCAGGAATAGGGGACACCGCCTCCCCAAGTCGGAGGACAAGACTTACAGTAATGGTCCTAGGTTTTCAAAGTAAAAGCAAAACTCCCTTTCCACAGCCCTGTTCCCCAGGCCATCCCATCCTTCAGAAGCCAGCACTGTTTGGTCACCCTGGCCGTGCCCTCTAGACCCACTGGTTTTGAAGTCTGAGCCATGTTCTTTATGTTCGTCTCATTCCTGTTTCACTTCTAGGACAAACCTCAGGGCCATCCAGCCTTCATACCAATGCTAGCACAACACAAAAGTAAACAAGGATGTCAGGTAAAGAAGAAGAAGAAGAATTAAATAGCGAGAAAAGGCCGTCCATCAGGAAAAAAGGCCGTTGACTCCGCCCTTTCCACCTGTTTAACCTGCTGGCAAGTGGCCAGCTGCTGTGTTACGTGTTAGGTCTATACATTCTGCATCACAAGTCTGCATCATTCACTGCAAGCCCCTACTGCTGAATTAAAGCCCATCGGAGATAATAAATGTCTCGGAGGTCACAACACTTCTATCTCCTTCTAACTGGAGGGGGAGGAAGTCAAAGCGTGCAGCAGTGAAAGGAGCTGGCTTTCCACATTCAGTCGACTACAAGATGTGAATTTTGTGCCGCTGTCAAACCTGGCCCAGTGAACCCGCTGCACAGCACTCACGGTCCCACAGCTGAGTGAGCGCTCTGGTCCTACAGCTGAAGAGGGACTGGTAACATTCTGGTCTTTTCTCAGCAAATGAGGCCCGTATCTTCTGGCCCCTCATCCCTCCACAATACCCGCTGCCTATACGATCCAGATCATGTGCTCTAATATTGACAGCCCACGGATCACCGGTGAGGAATCTCAACTCTCTCCCCTTCTGTACATGAGGCTATGGTCTGTTCTTTGCTCCCCTGGCACTGCCCACAGTTTTTCCTCCACCATCCACCCTGGCAAATCCGCCCTCCCTTTTCTATCATCCTCAAGGTAACAGAGACACCCAAGTCTCCCAGGACCAACGTGTCCATACCTCAGAAACAGTGAACATGTCTTTGGATTATTTTACACATTTATTCATTTTTTGAGGCAGGGTCTCACTATATATCCCCTGGCTGCCTGGAACTCTCTATGTAGACCAGGCTGGCCCCAACCTCAAGAGATCCACCTTCCTCTGTCTCCTACATCCTGAGATTAAAGGCGTGCGCACCACACCCAGAGTAGAGTGCAATGCCTTTTAATTCTCTCTTAGTTCCTCCGCCAATAAGTGTTCACCACTCAGCTGTGGGAATCCTTTCCAGCCCAGGAGCTCAAGTAGAAGCTACATTTTGTAGAGCCCAAATGTTACAGTCATCCACAGTCACCCATCTGCCGTCACTGTACATTAACAGCTGTGAGCACATTTTATCTACCGACAATTGCAGCTCTTCAGCCATTCTCCTCACCGCCATAAAACCCACCTTTCAGGATATAGTCGGTTAACAAGCTTGGAACTTTCTCACTGTCTTCCTTCATGGCACGCAGAACTGCAAAATAAGAAGAAAAAAAGACAGAGGCAATAACTTAAGGTTCGGATCAAAAGCCATGTTTAATTTCAAAGCTATAGCCCTAGCCCTAATGAATGGCATGGTGTGACCATTCACAAATCCCGTGTAGGTTGTTTTCTAGATGGGGAGTACAGGGAAGGCTCGGTGAAGAACTGAAGCTCATTCCCTGGGCTAGTGTTCCCAAGCGCTGGAGGCAGGAAAGGCGCTGGGCTGTTTCCAGAGCATCTGCTTTGTTCTAAGGGATGCTGGGGAGTGAAGGACAGTTTGTTGTGTGCTGATGAGGCGGGAGCCCTCGGAGCTCCTCAGAACGGGAGGGCCTCCTAGAGAAAGGGGAGATTTAGCTGTGCTCTCCAAACAATGCGCTAGTCAGACTGAGTGAAAACATTCGAAAAGCAAATGAAGAAGGCCTAAAAGGTAACTCGGCATCTGCTGGGCTCTGAACACCTTCTCTGCTAGGGAAGAAGATGAGGAAACGTGTGTGTGTGTGTGTGTGTGTGTGTGCGTGTGTGTGTGTGTCCACTCAGCCACTGAGCATCAGGTTTTCGGTCTTCCTTTTTAATCAAAACCACCTAGGTAGAGACAATTGTTCCTTCCGAGTTAATTTTTTTCCTGGATATATAGATCAGCCGTCTGGGGTTTTTAACCCTGGCTCCGCCACTTACTCTAACTATGAGTAAGGACTTCACTAGCCTGTGGATCCAGGTCCTCACTGCAGGCAGAGAACACACACAGTGACTCGTGTTAGCCAGCAGGAGCACAACTATTGCAGCTCTCATGACTGCCATTATCATCATGCCCATGCAAGCCACAGATCCGGAGATGCTCTTCTTCTGTGGTACCCTAATGTCGTCACCAGAGAAATGCTGTCACATCGTCATCACAGCTCTCTGAGAGTGGACTTTATTCCATCACCCAAAGATACCCGGACAGTCTACAAATTGCATCCATCCAGCAAAGCACGAGCTAAGAATCATTTAAGATCGTTCTAGGGAACCAACATTCTAGGCAACTGCAATGACTTTGGTCTCATCCCTGAGCTGAGGCCTTCAGGCTCAATAAATCTTGTTTTCCGAGCAGTATTTATGTTCCCTTCTTTAGACAACTGTCAGGTTCAGCATTTCTGCTTTCAATGAGGTTTAAATGTTTTTTAACGTCTCTATAAAATCACATTCTAGAAGCCAGTGTCATTCAGAGTGGAGCTGCCCAGGAATTAAAAGAGTCAGCCCTGTAATTTACTGTCTTATGTGGTCTTGGGCACCCAGATTTGCAAGCTCTTGCTGAAAACGAGAGGTCTAGCCACCCAGCTGAGCTCTGGCTTCCTTTAGACTGACTGGCATCACCTGATTTATCTATATCTAAATATAAGACTTTTTATGTACTGTTCACCATGGAAAAGAGTAAACAACCGAGGTTAGCAGGCAGTCGAGTGGCTAAAAGGGAGCGGCTTGTCCCCGCAGGCCTCCCATCCATGTGTCACCATCAGTACCCACCAGCACGTGACATTTTCATTTCCTTCTTGTAAGCAATTATCATAAAATTTACAATTAGAAGTAAGCTACTTAACAAATATAATCTTTGATATTTTGTTTGTCTTGAGACAGGGTCTCACTCTGTAGCCCAGGGTGGCTAACTCCCATGATCTCATGGCAATCCTCCTGCCTCAGCCCCCTCAGTGCTGGATTACACATGTGAGCGACTTTGGCCAGAGCTCAATCCCTTCACTTTCTTCTTCTTCTTTTTTTTATGAGATTTGGACAGTGACTGCTTGACTGATTGTGTGGGTGCGTGGGGGGGGGGGGGTCTTGCTTACATGTCTATCTGTGTATTGTGTATGTGTCTGGCACCTGTGGAGGCCAGAAAGGGGCACCAGATTCGCTGGAACTGGCGTTACAGGCAGTTGTGAGTTGCCTCAGGGTGCTGGGTCCTCTGGAAGAGTAGCCAGTGCTCTTAACCACCGAGCCATCTCTCCAGCCCAAGCCAAGCTGACTGTGACTTATCCCAAATCATTTATAATTTATTTGCTATCGGGTAAACTGAGAAAATATTTTTAATCCTAAGTTTCTAATGTTACCAAGAAAGAAAAAGTGACTTCCAAGAATATCTGTGAAAACAGAAGTGATCAGGTTTCTTTGGCCCTTTTTGACTATTCCAAGGCATACTTAACACTATGTCTACTTAGTAATCTCACAGTCTTAAAATGTACCACCACACACAGGTGGAATACCTGTGTCTGCTTTGCCCATTATCATATCTAAAGTACTAGAAGAGAGTGCGGCACACAGCAGAGCCTGGCGATGCCTGCTGAGTGAAGGCATGTTCTAAGTCTCACTGTGGACTCTCCCTACAACTAAAACCTCTGGTTTTCCATTCACAAGAGTCTGGGTGTTTACCCTAAAATCTCTAGGTCTCCCCTCTTCAGACACTAAGTCACATAAGACCCAAAAAGCATTTAATTTGTGGACAGACATGTCCTCATGTAAGATGATGGAGATTCAAGTTACATGTTTTCTATTTAAAAAAACCTTAGCTCACAGATAATTAAAAAATTAAGGGGAAAAAAATCAAACCATGAAGACTAGAGTCAGCACTGCATTTGATATTCTGTTTATTTCACTCTCATAAGAATAAAGGACACCATCTATCATACACCAACCTACACTGGCAAAATAAAAATAACCTGGAAATAAAAAACAAGAGTCAAACGAGTAAGCATTTAAATTTGTCTTTGCTTACTTTTTGTTAATATCTGAAGATCCTCGACAGACGGTGGGCCATTCTTTTTCTCGTAAGGGATGACTGTCGTCAAATACTGCCGAGTTAAAAGGGGAAAGAAAAGCGAAAAGCACCGTTTAGGCCTGAATGAATTTACCTTCAAAACAATGCAGGTCCTAGAAGGCCTATTCTCTAACATGAAGGAGAGCTGGTCTGGAGATGAGCCGGGCACAGGCAGCATCCCTAAGTCTGACTTTCAGCTGAGGTTCATTTTCCTCCCCAGTTCTCCCTGCTGTGAGGAAGCCTCGCATTACAATAAACTTCCACTGTTCAGCCACTGACCGACCATTCCTCGGGACCAGCTCTGAGGACAACTGGCTTTATTTGCTCGATTTTTTAAAGTAGAATCTTATTACCATTCTCCTTGCACAATTTTTAACACAGTTTCCAATCAGTAGTTAAGCTAACAGCATAGTTTACCAACATTATACAACTGATCATTTCTGGCAGTCAAATCATTCCCTCTCAGACCACTCTGACTCTGGCTGAAAGCAACAGTCAACATGAATAACATGACAATGTTTCAGAACACAAACCAGCTTCTCTTAGACATGAATAACAAAGACTCACTTCCCCGAACAATTACTGAAATGGATAATTAATATTTAAAGGACTGTATAAGTATGCATAAATGATTTTAGATATTAGAGATGAGAAAAGTGAGACAGAATGGCCTAAAAAGCAAATAAATAATAAAAATAATCTCCAAATTTGTGACAAATTGCCCTGCCAGTTCACTCCTCTAAAGGCTCACTATTAACACATTTGTGTCCAAAAAGAAAGAAAGAGAAAATCTCATGAGAGCATGTTCTAGAAGTAACTGTCTGGAATCTTCTAGTCTGCAGTTCAGGACAGTTTGCAAACACTTGCTTAGAAAGTTAGTGTCCTGGCCAGTCCTTGAGTTTCTCTAAGTTTGTCCTCCATGTTCATTCTCAATTCCAGCTCTGTTCCTAATCCCCATGGACTGTGACTATACATAAAATAACTGAGCCTGAGGTCCAGTAAAAATGAGCTGTTCCACTTCTTAAACCCGCAGTGCCCCACAGCCTTTCGGAACCAGACTTCTCCAGGTGAGGCTCGACTGTACAGCCAAGGATGTTTCTTTATAAAAGTGCCCATAAAAGACAGGAATGTGCCCGCCTAAGATTTCAGTCATGGCATGCATCAAGCAATTTGAAGAAGCATCAGGGATCTATGCCGAGGCTGTGGGCCCACCTCCTCAGTCAGGTCAGTTTGGAAGCTGTTTTTCCTTCTTGCAGGGAGGTGAGTGGTAACTAATAGAAACTGGAATTCCACCACCCCATGGAGCCTGTCTATCCGCTGTGAATGTCAGAGTCTCTTCCCTCCGGAGTGACACACAAAATCCTTCTGTAGAACCACTAGGCATTTGGTTCTTCTGATAATTTGCCTACATGTTACATCGTCCAAGACCTAGCCTGCAACAGTGTCTTCCTTCAAATGGAATTCTCAAAGGCTGAAAGATAATTTCGAACAGTCACCAATATATACATTTTCCTGATTGCGATCATTCTTTGAGTTATGGAGAACTGTACATATAAACCAAACCACTTCACATCTGACTGCATGGCTCACAGCATACAATTCTGATACATGCTACCTTGTTCCTCATTTGGCCAACAGCTGAGCTGGCTCACTATACAATGTGCCCAATTTCAGATGAAAGAGGTAAATACCATTCTCTGCATATTTTTTACCTGACTCTATACCAGCCTCTAGCCACATTCTCCTTAATTCTTTCCTGGGTTTTTAGGAGGAGAGTATCATGTTTCAGTTCACAACCGGCCCTTTCTGCACATGCGATCCATTATGTCAGTATATTAATATCTATTTGTTAAAGGCGGGCATGAGAAATGGGGCCCTGAAACCTGCTTAAGAATGCAATTAGTCTGTTGTCCAGTCTAAATGCTTTTTCCCGGAGGGGGATTCCATTCATTATCGGGACTACAGATATAAAGAACCTGCGCTTCCTCCTTTAAGCGACAGTCTTAATAAATTAGTAGAAGTGCCAAGTTTCAGGGCCCTCACAGAAAAGGAAGGGGCAGAAAGAGGAAAATAAGGATAACAGAGCACCTGTTTCTCTCCACCCGAGTTTCCAAAGGTGTGGCGAAGGCCATTCTGAATGACATTTGAGATCCCTTCCATGCTGAAGCGCTAAAGGCAGCAGTATATGGCCCAGGAAGAAAAGGACAGAGAAAGAAGTTCAGAGATTTTAGTAGAATGTCCCATCATGACCTTCTGTGCCCAGCAGTCAAGCAGTTAGAAAATGCCACAATTACTCATTCTCATAAAGCAGACAAAACTCATGCTGTTCCGAACCCGCCTGTGTGAGTTCAATGCAAAAATAACCGTTGGCAGGCCGTCATACCACGGAGAGCCGTCCTGGTGTAGCTAATAGATTTGTTCCGAGTTGTTAGAAACGTCAGCTGCGCACACATTTTATTAAAAAGTTTACCACACAATTTTTGAGATACCTTTTGATTCTGTTTACCTACATTTTATCGAAAGACTGACAACTTGATTCTGAGGTGAAGTTCATGTCTTTCCACCATCCACTGGGGACGATGACCCTAACGGCTGGCAGATGAGCGTGCTGCCACTCAGAGAGCCGACTGCTCCCACTTGCTCTCCAGGCACCTGCCATTCAGCAGCCTTGCTGCTGAAAATGTGAATTGGAAGACGCCATATGCTTCCTGGGGAGCAGAATGGATCCCATTTTACCAGACAAGGCCCCCAAAACTGTTGTAAAGACTACTCTGTTTTGAGAAAACAGTTTCAGCTCATTTCTCCCGGCAACTGCCAAGACTTCCTAGAATTCACTGCACTCAGATGAGATTTCTTTTCCTTTCTCTGACTTATCTTGGTTTGTCACCAGCCTGCACAGCCGCATGCATGGCAGAAAGGGACCACTGGTACCTGTCTAACAGCTGAGTCAAGGGCAGCAGAGATTCCTTCAGCATGACTAACGAAGGGAAAGGCTCCTGAAAAGGAAGCTGGAGTCTGACTCACCGGATAGTGCCTTTCCCTGGAATTTCAGGGGGAAAGTTGAGCCTGTAAACACTGAAGGAATGAACTTAAAGACATTTTTCCAGGTCCCAAGGAAACCACAGCACTTGTCTCTGCTCTCATAAAATGTATACAATAGTCCAAGGATCTCAAATTGTGGCCCAGGCACAATGTAAGAGATCACTGAAATTCTCCTAGAGGTACATGAACTCAAACATCTTATATGATCAAGACGTGACTTGTCTTAATTACTGCTGTACAGCCATCATGCAGTCAGCTTTCACAAAGTTTCTTCCCAGTATATCACGTACTCTGGACATATACAGCTCTCCAGTTCACTCAGTCTGTCTCAGCTTACAGTGCGATACTCCAAAGGACAGACAGAATGCAGAAGCAGAGCTGAGACCCATGTCCTTCAGTTACACCGCACATCAACAAGACTGACAAAAACAAACTCCAATGACATTTTTCTAGCCAGAAGCTTTGAAGTTATAGTCTGTGAAAACTTAACCATTTATATAGGAATTAATCATTTAACTTTGGTACTTTGAATGAATTAATCTTTCATTAGTTTTAATTTTTAATACAGTAAATATTGATCAATTCAATGTGTATGAAATAAAGCCCTCTGAGGCCCTTAATAAATATTAAGAGTGTAAAGAAATCCTGATTAACAAAGAACTGAAAAGTACAGAGAGAGTTGCCCCGCAAGGAGGCAGCTGCGTACCTCTGGCCCAGCCACGCCAGTCAAGGGCACCACTGGAACTATGAGGGCGCCCATATATGTCTGTGGGAGTTGTTTAGCACAGCCTTCCTTCTCTACCACCCTCCTACCCCACCTTTTCCAGATCCATCTCCACACACAGTTTTATGTTGGTGAGAATCAGTTATCTGGTCAAAATATCCTCCCTC
Source organism: Alexandromys fortis (assembly GCF_014885135.2). NCBI lineage: Eukaryota > Metazoa > Chordata > Mammalia > Rodentia > Cricetidae > Alexandromys > Alexandromys fortis. The sequence goes on along the minus strand of NW_026068024.1, from coordinate 2,709,461 downwards.
TGCTGAGTCTGCTGAGAATGTAATTTTTTTTTTTTTTTTTTTGTGGATTTTCAAGACAGGGCTTCTCTGTGTAACAGCTTTGGCTGTCCTGGAACTTGAGTTTTAGACCAATAAACCAGGCTGACCTCAAACTCCGACAGATCCACCTGCCCCTGCCTCTCGAGTGCTGAGTTTAAAGGTGTGTGCCGCCACTCCTGGCTATACATTACTTTTGATGGAAGAGATATTTTTTACAAGAAAATCCTACAAACAATTAGTTTTGCAGATTCTTCACACACTACATTGTAATATGTTCCCTGTTTTTAAAACAGTTTATTCAAAGAGATGACATCAGAGGTTCCAGAGTCAGCAACAAAAACGATGGAGAGAGAGGAGTCACATGCCAGTCAGAAGTATCTGGAATCAGAAAAAAATGTAATGCCAGCTTGGGCAGAAAAAGGTCAAACTCAAAATCAGAACTCCCAGCTCTGCCACCATGTGTGAGAGCGCTGTTACTATCCTACAGAGGCCTGCATCTTCACCATAAGGACGGTCAAGAGACACGATTTGATGACTTCTGAATTAAAAATTCTATGAATTCTATGAATACATGAATTACCTCAACCAAAAGATACATTATTTTTAAGAAGGTGAATCAAATGAAAGCTACACACACAGGGGCATGCACACACAAACCGGCAGTCAGACAACCAAAGTGCCATGCGAGGCAGTAAGCGCTCCAGAGTGGCAGCAGACACATGGTCTACTTCCAAGTCTTTGTTTCCTTAGGAGGAAATGACTGTGTTCTCAAGAGAGAGACTAGGTGGGCCTGGGTCATGGGGGGTGCTTGTAAAATTATCTGTCACACTTCAGGTCTGACACCCTAACACTAGCAGCCATCAAGAACAACCCGGAGACCAGAAGCAATAGTAGGAGGTTATGGTGCTAAAACGGACCAGGGGTAAAAATTCTTTCTACATCTGAATATTATAAGTAAGAAAGAGCGTGAGGAGTGGGCAGAGTGAGTTTCTCTGCTCACTATTTCTCAAAGTGAAGAACCACAGACATGTCAAGGCACTGCCACTAAGTCTCGAGCCAATGAATAATGAATGACAGGAACAATGCTAGACACTTGTTACACTTTAATTAAAATAATTAAGATGAATTAAAATATTAAGAGTGGAAGGAGCCAATCTTCCATCCCCCCTTCCATTAAATCTACCATCCCCACTTAGGAAGCAGAAGATCCAAAGGGCCCAGCACAGAAGCAAAACATTGGACAGGTTCTGGTTCTAAGGTATCTCCCGCTGCATCTTTAGGAAGGAGTTAATAATTCCACAAAATGCCATGCTTGGAATGGAATGTTTTGCATGAACCCATATATAGGCAGGAAGTTGATTAAGCATTATAGTATTTGCCTTATTGTTGCCCTTGCTACAGACAAAAATACCAAAGCCATGGAGCAAGGTCAGGGGAAGGAAGAGGTTTTCTGACGTAGAACACAGAGCCTTCACTAACTCAGAATATCCAGTTGCCTCGTACATTTCCTTTTCTGAAGAGGGTATGAATTTAAAAGTCTCAAAATCATTCTCCTGAAACTTTCTTCAGACAAAACCAGGAGCAGCACAGTATATAACATTTAGAACTTAAAAGAAAAAAATCTATAAAACCTAAAAGACAAAGAAAGAAGGCAAGAGCTCTGAGCCCACATACAACCTGCCTGGGGAGCTCAAAGGAAGGAAATGCAAGCCATTCCTGACTCTCACCTCTAGAGAGCTCTGCATACCCTCTAGAAACAATCCTCCCCCTTTAGATAATGCTGTACTTCCTCTCTCCATTCATGCTGCTTCTGTGAGCTAAGGCCTCTGTAGAGCTAACATTTGCTTATTCAAGATATGGCAATAAGAATATTGTTAATATCATTCTAGGATGGCTGTGCAGATTAAAATGAAATAATCCATGGAAAGAATTGAACGATGTGCTTGGAAAAGGCCTATCATTAATCAAAAAGTCGGGGCTCTATTCACTTAAAGGGGGACTAGAATAAGAGTCATCACTCCCAACAGAAATCACGACACCCTTCTACATCTGCTGAGATCAGCAAAACCGCATCAAGTTGTCCGACTGTAAATAAGATGGCGACTGGGGAATACTGGACTCCTCCTGCAGGTTGTAGCAGAAAGGACAGGAGACCACAAGAAGAAAAGACCTACAGCAAGACCTAGAAATCAGCTAGAACCCTGAAGGTCTTTCTGAACAAAAGAGAATTTTTGAAAAGAGAATTTGGAAACTTTCTGCAGACTCAAAAGCAACAAGAACCAGACATGGTATTAGAGTGTATTCATTATTTTCTATAATCCTTAGTATCAACTCTTCCTATGCGGAGCATCTCACCAGTTCAACTAATTTCACAAACAAAAGACAACAACAACAATAACAACGACAAAACAACATCCAACACGGGAAAAAGCAGAGGTAGGAAGAGGCCAGGAACTCAGTTATTTCTGCCTGCATAACTGCTCTGTGACCTAGCAGAACCAACCAATCAGAACAGGTCTCTAACCAGCAAAGGCAGCTTTCAAACTTACAGTATCAGAGCTGTGTCAGAAAAACAGTTAAGAAAAAAAATTAAGGAAAGTTTTTTTTTTATTTATTATTTCCTTATTCTCATCTGCACTTCCTCCCTTAATATTCTTATATTCGGGGAGTTGGAAAGAAACAGAATTCCTATTCCCCACAAGTCACATTAGCTTCAAGTTCTAATTTACTCAGTAGTAGTTTCAGTTTTTAGCGAAACAAAGTTCTTGAAATTAAGGAGAAAACATTAGAAAGGTCTAAAACACAAATGAAATTATATTCAGTTAACAGATACTATTTAAAAAGTAAAAGCTTGGATGGGCGGGGTGGCACACACCTTAAATCCCAGCATTTGGGAGGCAAAGGAAGGAGAATCTCAGTGATTTGAGACCAGCCTATTCCGTATAGCCAGCAACAAGACTAGAAAGACTCAATCTCAACACACACCCCAAAAAATTGTAAAAATATTTTTTGATACTTTAAGAAACTCAAATAATTTCAATGTGAATTATAAAATTTATAAAAGAATTCTACCAAAATTTACTTTCAAAAACCCTTATATCCAAGTTTGAAAACATGAATTATTCCAAAGCAGGTAACTACTTGCTATTGTTTGGAATATTAAACTCCTATTTGTAAGTTCACTCTCAGAAAGCTGTGACATGGAGGTTTTCAAAATTAAAATTAAATGGAATAATGGAAAATGTTATAACACTTTGTATTTGAAGAACCTTTCGAACATTTATGTAATCTGAGTTCTACGGAAACTAAATTACTATCAAACACTTCAAAGCCTCTAAAAAGAGTAAAATAATTAACCTTGGCACTTTTCTAAATTCTCTGGTGGTTTATGGATCAGTACAGAGTAAGAATGTAGTATCGTTAACAAACCGCCTTCTAAACTCCTTTCTGTCTACCTGTCAATCAGTGCAGGTCTGAGACAAACTTACAACTGGTCAAAGTATAGAAGGGAAGTGTGAGCAGAGTGCTCAGCCCAACCCGAGCCTCTGGGGCCACTGTAGAACTGTAAGAGCAGAGGTGAGGGAACAGTGTCTTCTGGACATGACAGAACCAGTGCGCTCATGAACTCTCGCAGCTGAGGATGCCTGCAGAGACCCTGCACTAGACGGAGCAGGTGGGACTCACAAGCCCCATAACCAACTGAGAAGCCACTGACAGCTGACAGCTTCAAACCAGTTTTCTTTAAGGGTGTAGATGGCTCCTGGTAGGTGGACCTACAGTGGGCGGCCTCACACCAGGCGTCACAAATTGGATTATAAAAATGGGGGAAGATACCAAATTAACAGGGGTCAGGAGGTAGATTATAGATCTAAGGTAACAAGCAGAATGTTGGATGAATATGGTCACAACATTGTATTCATGTACAAAATTCTCAAAGAATTAGTAAAAATACTATATATTTTTTAAAGCTATAAGAAATAAAGCATGGGTTTCTGTTTTTTTTTACTAAAATGGAAATATTACTTCACTAGACAATACTCTTTCAGAAAATGTTACCATATAAAATAGTTCATAGTTGTGCGTTATCAAAAATAATAAATATTATATATCCAAGTTTTCCCTATGCCACAATAACCTTCCTTGTTGCTAATACTAATATTTAGGAAATAAACTTTGCAATAAAATGAAGTACAGAGCCAGGAGTACAGCTCAGCAGTACAGCCTTTGCAGGCATGTGTGAGGCCCTAAACTCAATCCGAAGGGAGGGAGGAAGGGAGGGAAGGAGGGAGGGAGGGAGGGAGGGAGGGAGGGAGGGAGGGAGGG
>NW_026068024.1:2683844-2704782 GCF_014885135.2 Alexandromys fortis | reverse complement strand
CCCTGTCAGGTATTCCCAGACTAGAAACAACTAATCTACCTGCCAGCTCCCTTTGTTTAGCTACTGGCTCAGACACACATAGACCCAAGGTCTATTGTTGGGTCAGGAGCCTGTGAGGCTTGAAGACAGGTTGGTCAATGCATGGCCACCTTGTAGGCTAAACTCAGGCTACTGAAGAGGGGCCAAACAACAAACTCTTAGGATAGAATATGGCAATATTTTATACAAATTATATACTGTGATATTTCTGTCTATTTAAATCCAAATTTAGTTTATATTTTCCCTTTAATTAAAAAAAAAAAAAAGATTGGGCTGGAGAGATGGCTCAGAGGTAAGAGCATTGCCTGCTCTACCAAAGGTCCTGAGTTCAATTCCCAGCAACCACATGGTGGCTCACAACCATCTGTAATGGGGTCTGGTGCCCTCTTCTGGCCTGCAGACATAGACACAGACAGAATATTGTATACATAATAAATAAATAAATATTTAAAAAGATTGACTTTTATGTGTATGAGTATCTTGCCTGCATGTATAAATGTGTACAAGCGTGCACTGCTCTTGGAGGCCAAAGAGATCATTGGATCTCATAAAACTAGAGTTAGAGATGGTTGTGAACCAAGTGATAAGGGTGTGGGAAACTCATCCCAGGTCCTCTAAAAGAGCAAGTGCTCTTAACTCCTGAGCCCTCTCTCTCCAGTCCCTTCCCTAACATTAAGTACAGTCTGTTTAAATCGGGAGTTGACACACTGTTCTGTGAAAGGTCAAACAGTAAGTATTTTAGGCTTTGCTGGCCACACAGCCTCCGCTGAAATGCTTTAACTCTGTCTCCATAGTAGAAAGCAGCCACAGGTGTTATGGAGATGAATGGATATGGCTGTGTTCCAGTAAAACTCTATTTATAAAACAAACAGAGGAGGGATTTGGCCCTTGGGCAGCAGCAGTTTGCTTTGTTACCTTAGCAAATGTTCAAAATTAAAATCCAAATTAAAGAAAGGGAGAAAGGGGACCCTGGTACTTTTATTTTTCCAAACAAAAGCCAAAGTTTCAAGTAGATATGTCAGAACATCCCTTTTAGGCTGGAACTAGGATTAATTAAATAACACTTCTAGGTGATCTAATAATGGCTGTCTAAATGAAAACAAATTTCTCTTAGATGTCTACTTTGATCAATATTAAATGGAAAGTTATCACTCAGGGTACTTTTACAAGGCAAGAAGAGACGAACTAAATTGGCCATTAGTCATAATAAGAGGTGCATCAAATACAAAGCAGGGCATTGTGGAAGAATACATATCCAAGGAAGAGTTTCCTCCAGCTAGCCCGAGTTCTCCCCCCAGCTCTAAGCAACCATCTTCTCACACCTCAAAAGCAAATACTTAGGATAATATTCTTTTTAAAACAGAGTTTCCTTTTTTTCTCTAGAACTTGTAACTCGCCACTTGCTGATATCCCAAACTTCTTTGGGGTAGTGCGTTCCAAGTTATACTAGTTAATACATTTTGACTGTGCTGAGAATAAGACTCTAAACTCTCTAGAAAGTTCAATGTGATTTAGCCAAATAGAAAAGATATCTAAAAAGATTCCTATCTTTGCAATCAAAGACTTAGACTAAGGAACCTCCCATGTATCCTGTAAATGAAACAGTCAGGATTCTCACAGGGTATGTCCTTTTCCATCCAGACTTACAGAGGCAGGCTACAAAGCAGGTAAACAACAGTTCTTTCAAACTTGGATAATTCAGGATCTACAGGGATGAGTGAATTTAAACACAGGCTGGTATATTTCAACTTGTTTTTGTACCCAAGGGGACTGCCTCTAAAAGTTAATGGTCTGTGAAAATGTCTGATATAAACCTGAGTCTGCCCCCCAGAAAATAAGAAATCCCGAGGGAATACTACTAATTCAGATCCAAAATCTGAATCTCCTGGAAGTCAGTCTGTACACACCAGAGATGAGGTGAGGTACTCAGAAGCTGCAAATGAGCCCTTGAGGAGCCTACACTGTGACACGGGGATTGGAGCCAAAGATTACAACACAACATGGTACTGCAGTAGCCAAGGAATCTGCACTTAGTGACCAGATACAAAAACCATCTCAATTAGGACATCATAGGAAACACAGGAAGGGATACGAATAGATCAAAGCACTACTTACCTACCAGATCAGGTCATTTTCAAAGGCTAATCATATCCATTGCTCCTGCGGGATACTGGCAAACAGTCTCTCTTATACTATTGACAGTGTGAGAACCTGGCCACTTAAAACTTCATATTGTTGGACCTAGAAATTCTATTAGTCTCAATGAGTCCAAGTTAGTAATCCAGTTGCACTAACTATGGTTTGATAATATAATGTCAGATTCTTATAACATTATCTCTGAGCAGAATGTCCAACAAGCAGGTGATTATATACAATAACTAACATTTACTAAGGGTACATGCTAATCTAAGACATAACATTTCATTTAATCCCTCTGAAACTCAGAAGTCTCTATCTCCAGAGTGGCAGGACCAAGACTCAAGACAGTCCAGGACCCTTGATTTATATGCTACTTAGCCTCTAGGGGTTTGCCACCCAATACAAAGTTTCAAGATACAAATGCAGATCTAAGCTTAACCTCTTATTTATTTATTTATCAGAAATGTACCAGATACCTAATCCTGGACACCAAAATGCCACAAAAGCAAAGTTAGATTTCCTATCCTCAAGAAGCCATCACAGAGATGGGCACAAAAACACAAGATTGGTATTTCTGTACTGCTAGAAATAATTAAAAGAAATCATACTAGCTCCAAGAGAGGAGGAGTCTAGTCAATTCTGTGTTGAAGGAAGAGTCACTGAGGAAGGTTATAAGAAAGGAAGAAAATGCTTAACCATAATTTTGAAGGATGATTTAAAAAAAAAACAGCAAGGGAAGGGGAGAGAAGGGGTAGAAAGAATGTCCACTGCAGAAAAATGGAATTAACTATAAAGAAGCATCAAAGTCACCTAGGTCACCACATTAAGAAGCAGAAGTGCCACCACTCACCCTCAGGTGCCCCAAACAAGACAAGGAAGCATCAAGCACCTGCTGTCTCAGATCACATTCCCCCAAAAGACTGACTCCTCCCAACTCCCTCACCAGCTGAGAGTGGGAAAGGAGCTGAGAAGGCCCTGCCAAGGCTGAGCAGTGCCTGGCACAGGAAGATACTCCACAAACTTGAAAAATGGATGCACACTATTGTACCTTACCCCATCTATAATATTACCACCTTAAATATGAAAACTCAAACGAAGGTAACGTTGCACTGTTTCCTATATGATTTAATGAAATATCACACAGTGATAAAATTTTCTAGTGCTCTAGATAGCAGCCCTAACTTCCCCCCACCCAATTTTTTTTTTTTTTGAGCAAAAGTTGGAAACAAAACACACCTAAAGACAACAGTGGAGAGTCTCACCTTGCTCTGTTCTCCCAGATATTTCATCAGAGTTCATCATCTGAACCTAAGACAACGAAGCTGGCAATTAAGGATTTATTACACCTTAATAAAGAGGAGGAGGAGAAAGAAGAGGAAGAGGAGGACGAGGAGGAGGAGGAGGAGGAGGAGGAGGAGGAGGAGGAGGAGGAAGAAGAAGAAGAAGAAGAAGAAGAAGAAGAAGAAGAAGAAGAAGAAGAAGAAGAAGAAGAAGAAGAAGAAGAAGAGGAGGAGGAGTAGTTGTTCTTTTGAGCCACTGTAACTATCTTCAAAATCACCAGTTGAAGCTGTTTGTGTTACAGATGGAATGGTTCTCTGGCATTTGAGACTACAGTAAGACATAGGAAACAAGTGCCAGCAGTTGAGCCATGCCATTACAGTCCTAATTAAAGTTTTTGACACAAATAGTAGATCAGGATCAGGAAGCGACTTCATGAGTTCAAATATTATGAAAAAATACATGGAGTCTTGTATGACCCTATTTCAAGACCAATGAAGGTTTAACTATAACCCCCATACTGTCCTGCCAAATCCATTTCTCGGTATAAATGCCATACAAAATTACACAATGGGTCCACACTAACCCTATTTATATGGGAATTACAGAAAGAAGTCTTTAAAACCCTGTAGGGATAAATTTGTTTTTCTCAGCCAAGTGTTAACAGCAATAAATAGAAGATTTGCATGTAAGCCCTAACAGCGGTTACTCAGAAATTACCACCCATGCTAGGATTTAGCAACTAAGCATTTCAGTTAATCCCCACTGCCATAATAGGGCAATTTAAAAGATTTGTTTTTATTAATATACTACATGCAAAATGGAAATATCTTTGATATTTTAAAGTAAATTATTTTCCAGGACAGAATAGCCAAACAAATGCTTTCCCTCCAGTATAATCATTAAAAATGACTAAATGAACATCCTTTCCATCAATATTGGTATTTCTCAAAAGTTAGATACATCTGAATCCTTCACAGTGAATTTATATGTTTTATTCCTTCTAAATTTTTACAAATGGACACCACACTAGGAAATGTGAACTTATTCACAAGTTATTCACATCCCGTTAATGGGTATGTGGTAAAATTATGTGCACCCACCCACTGTTGACCCAGCTACCCAGCAACTTGATTCACTTCCTGGGATTCCATCAGCATCTGCCAGTGAGACTGCATTCTCTGGCAAATAATTCCAGACTATAAGAGAAAATGGATACTACTTTAAGCCCTAAGAACCAGTTTGTGACACATATTACTATGTTATGTCGTGATTGACAAAAATGATCATTTAGAAAACTGAGTTGCTTCACCCAACCGTCATACTCTAAATATACAACCAACTCCTCTTCACACGCAAAGTCGGGGCGGGAAGATACAAGACCCCACTTGGCCATGGAAAAATGATAGCGTTTATGATGACGTTTAACCCAAGAAAATAAAACCACGCACTGCCGTCCTACTATCTGATGCAGTCAGGAGAGACTGCTGGCCAGTCCTCTTGACTTGAAGACATCCTTCCCTTCCTGCTCTTCCTTCCACTCACGTCCCCACTACACACTCGGGTGCTGAGGCGTCCAGACAGGGCAATAGGCATCACTAGGAAACACCTTCGTGAAGAAACAATGTGTTCTAGCAAAAGACCCCTGTGGCGCTCTGATTAGGCGCACACTCTCTCACAGGTGCGACCCGCCAGACCCACTGTTATTGACCAGCTGGGCTGGGGCGGCCTGTGGGCAGCACTGGGTGCCTCCTGCAAGTATCACTTACTGTGCCTGGCATGTGACTTCTCTCGTTCCTCCCATTCTGAGAGCTGCCATTTTTAAGCTTCTTCTTCTTCTTGGCTGTCTCTTTGTGTTCTTTCTGCTTGTTCTGCACTTCAATCAGAGCAGAAATAAAGCTGTTTTCCACTTCCTTCTCAAACTCCAGTTCATCTCTCAGGGCCAGCTGCTGCACCAGCTCCTCAGAATACTCCTTGATGGCTGTCTCGATTTCTTCCAGCAGTTCGTTTAGCTCGGACACCGAGAGCCTTTTCACTCCTGTGACCAGAAACAAAGAACAGAGAATACTGAGACACCCCTGTCTCGAAGCAGCATAGTGGGGTGTTTAAAACCAAAGAACAAGATCAAAGTCTAAGCAATTATGCTGTCTGGGATCTTCTCAGAAGCCCAGAGGTGAGTAAGCAATGTCACTCAGCTAAGATGAGAAAACACCTCACAATTTCTAATGTATATAAATCAAACATCCCATGAAGAGTCCTATAGCCAAGACTGAAATCAAGCTGGTGTGAAGAAAGAACAAACACAGAAGGAGAGGAAGGGTCCAGAAACTGCCTGCTGACATACAGAGACAAGATGAGCAGGAATGAAGGGGAGGAATCACACTCAAAGACTAAACTCAATGCTTGTTTAATCTTATATCCCCCCTCTCGTGCATCTGGCTGAAGATCAGGAAAATGAAAGGAGGGACAGTCCACAGGAGTCACCCCAGCTAGCATGGGAGGTCACTGCTGGAGTCCCAACACAAGACTGGATGAGCTGGGGGGGGGGGGGAGATTTAGAAAGGTCATCCAATAACAATGAGTTTATTAGACGAAATTTAATCCAAATGCAACAGCTGTCCTTACAGAATAAAGACACTATCGGGCAGAAGGCAAAGAAGACCACATGAAAACCCAGGGAGAAGACATCGCAAGCCAAGGAGTTGGATTTTAACACCTGGACTACAGAGCCGTGAGAAGGTAAATCTCACTGTCCAAGCCACCCAGGCTAAGGGACTGTTTGTTACAGGACTGTGACCTAACTAAGGCATACTTCCCTATATCTTACCATGCATCCACGCTAGATTTTGCAATCAGGACTCCAGCAATGCTAAGGGCTTATCTACAGAGTTGTGGCCACATCCCACCAAAAGGTGTGTCAGAGGACCTTCCACAGGTTAAAAAGAAGCCATACAATACAAAAAGATTGAGGCAGTCCAGCCCTAGACCTCTGCTCAGGCCACAAATACAAACCAGATCACAAGGGTGTTATCCAGCATGGAACCAGGCGTGGCGACAGTCACAGATGCACAGAGCATTCTCGTGCTGGGTACAGTCATTCAGAACCTCTTTGACACCGAACACACAGCAGTATTCACAGTTCAGTGTTCCCATGGAAACACAGATCCCCTTCTGACAAACTTTCATTTCCCAAAATTCCTCAGAGCTCCATCAAAGACAACTATTTATAAACATAAGAATTATTTCCAATTAATACACCCATCTTGCTTTTTATGGGCTATACTGTCTCCCTCCAAAATGCATGCTGAAGTCTTAGGCCATAGCACTGCAGAATACACCAGCATTTGGTGCATTTACAGAGACACAGTTGAAGTGGGGTCCAGTGTGACCTGTGTCTTATAAGATGAAATGTAGACACAGATATGTACGGAAGGAGGGCCAGGGGAAGCATGGCCACCCACAGGCAAGGGAGGAGAAACAACTAAGCCTTAACCTTGGCCCTGAGGCTGTCAGAACAACCAGAAAATAACTTCAGGCTGTTGAAGCTCTCCAGGCTGCAGTAAATTCTTCCAAAAGCCCCAGCAAACTAATCCAGAGTCTGAAGAAAATACAACACAGTCCTGAACAATGACCAAATTATGTACAAAGAACCAGACAGCCAGAGGACCCAAGAAGACGGGTAGCTTTCCAGAAATGATGGCATTATGTGTTGGACATAGACAGAAGGCACAGAGACGGAGGTAAGGAGGGTTTTGTACTGGCTGGTTCTGTGTGTCAACTTGACACAAGCTGGAGTCATGAGGGGATGGAGCCTCAGCTGAGGAAATGAGTCCTTGAGATCCAGCTGTCAGGCATTTCCTCATTTATGAGCACTGAGGGAGGGCCCAGTCCATTGTAGGTGGTGCCAACCCTGGACTGGTGGTCCTGGATTCTAAAAGAAAGCAGGATGAACAAGCCATGGGAAGTAAGCCAGTAAGCAGCACTCCTAATTGACCTCTGCATCAGCTCCTGTCTCCAGATTCCTGCCCTGTTTGAGTTCCTGTCCCGACTTCCTTCGGTGATGAGCAGCCATGCTGAAGTGTAAGCCAAACAAACTCTTTCCTCCTCAACTTCCTTTTTGGCCATGGTGTTTCATGCAGGGAAAAAAAAAAACCTAAGATAGGTCTCTTACTCTCTTCATAGCTGCTCATGCTAGACCTCTTCAGAGTCTGAATCTCCTGGGAGAGCATAGAGAGCCGGTCTGACTGTGTGGGGGTCTCATCATCTTCTGGGTCTGGTGATTCCTGCATCATTTCTTCAATTTCTTCAATAACCTTCCAAAACACATATACCAGTGTTAATAGAATGCACAGGAGAAAAGCCTGCCTGTACCACAGCACTCACCGGAGTACCCAAGCAGAAGTGTGTGAAGTCCTTATTGTGTGCAGGAAACACATGGAAAAGTGAACAGAGCTTACTTAGAATATATGAACACAAAATTAAACAGAATATGAGCTGGTATGTCCATCTCAATTCTGGAGATGCTAATACATCTACACATGTCTGGAAAATGGTGACATGATTTATGCAGACCAGATAATAAAGTTATAGCTAAAAGATGGTAAATAAGAAAAAATGTACTCTGTACCACATGCATGCACTCAACATAAATGTAATCTACATTAGCCAAGACTTTGACACAGAACTCACAAAATGTAATATTCATAAAAATATCCATATATAAAGCAGGAAGTAGCTCTCTAGCAGCTAAAGAATTTCATATATTAATTCAGTGGAAGACAAAGGGGGTATTTTTAAATTACTGAAAACAGAATCAGATGAGGAGGAAGCTGAAAGAAGGATAATTCTAGAAATAAACATGCCTTTAATTAAACTATGACCTGCTGTCCAAAACTGAGGGACTCGATTCTGGCAACTGTAGATAGCAGAAAGGTACTAACTATGCCTTAAAGGAGTGAGAGGGCATTTAATCATTGACAAAAAAATTAAAAACACAATTCAATGAAAATATAAAATAGCATGAGTACACGTGACAGTACCTAGGAATCAGAAAACGTAATCAGTAGCTCTTCAGCTGGGAAAGGACTATGCTACGGAGGAAGCCTTCCCAAGTAGGGACTGTCAGCAGGACAGGAGACATTCAAGGCTATAGAGCTGGTTTCTGGGGAGGGGACTGCTCCGGGTCATATCTCTCCCTGGGTTTTTATGCCCTCCGGAACAGCATTCCCTCTCTCTCCAGCACCAGGGCTCCAGCCTAGAACAATCCAAGCACGAGGGAAAGCTGGACCATCAGGACATTCTTAGCGTTACATTTACTCCTCTGACCTTGCCGTAACGTATCTCCTTACTGACCTTCTCGTCCCTGCCTAAAAATAAAGCGTGACAGAATTCACAGCCCACGTAGCCTCGGAACATTTTATTTCAGGAAGTTCTGCTGTCACACTTGGACGACACCACAGAGGTGGGGGGTGTTCAGAAATGACAAGACTGCCTTGACTGGTTTCAGATGAACCCAGGGTTGACATGACTATGGTGCTACACAGGTGAAATGTTTGCTTCTTTCTACGATGTTTAATAGATGCTTCTATTATTTGTTATAGATTCTTACCCAGGGTTCTACAAAAATTTGTCTGGCAGAGCCAGGCATGGCAGCTCAAGCCTTTGATTCTAGCACTCAGTAGACAGAGGTAGGTGGATCTCTGTAGTTTGAGGCCACCTTGGTCGGCATAGGGAGTTCCAAAACAAACAAAAATACCAACTCAAATACCGTCCAGTTCTTTCATGTAGGGTCACCTTGTAAAAGAACTTACTGATTATTTGGTGGGGGTGGGGGTTAAGCAATAACCCTCCATTAGTAACTTGTAATCAGTCACAGACAATGCTGAGCATAAAAATCTCACCACTTCCTTGGATAGCATCTACCTTGTTTTTGCCTCTCCGTTGAAGACTCACGTTAAGGCTGCATTAGCCACACAGTGTAGGGCAAGTGCAGTAGTTCTGATAAGCACCATCTGCAGCTTTAGTAAGACATGGCTCTCGGCTGTGGGTTCTGCTTCACCCCCATACCTGGTCTGCAGTGAAGAGGGGCTCCTCGTTGACACAGGAGACGATGATCGAATGCATATCCAACTGCTCCCTCAGCTCCTCCTCATCTGAGGTGTCAAAGAGTAAGCCTTCACTCATCTAAAAACAAAAGCACCCCCATTTAACAGCAAGTCCTTCTGATGCATATGTCAACATTTCTGTACTAAAGAAGCAACAGGAAGCACACGCAGTAGAACTGTTCCTTGGAAAGGAGTCGGGAGTCACCCTAGATCAAGCCACACCGTGTGCTCCCCCAGTAGCAGTAAGTACAGCACAGGACAAACTTTAAAATGACAAGGTCGGCAAGCACCCTATGGTCTCACACAAATGTAGAGCTACTTTTCGAGAAGCAGCACCTACCAGAGCAGCATAAAAACTAACACTTGGATAAAAGGAAAAACAAAATGCAGTATTTATTAGCAAACTGTAAGGCACTGGACTGAACAGAAGGTAGCAACGAGTACATAGTTGACAAACTGGCATGTGTTTCAATTCTACAAAGCCATCTACAAACTACTTTCTAATATTCAAATACTTAGAATAAAAGTAGTCAACATCCTGGCAGGCAGGAGCCATCCATGAGACATTCAGTCCTCCCAAATGAACATCCCTCCTTCCAAAAGAAGACAGAATACCTCTAGGTTCCTAAAACACCTTTAAGCCTAACTCTGCTGGAGGGTCTCCAATCACCTCAGCTCCATTTGCTTCTATGTTCTGTATCCAGGAGGCTGACCATATGGACCAGATCTAAGGACGCCCTTGACTTCTGGGTTACATATCACTGGCGCACACCAGGAGACTGCAAGGTGAGAAGGAGTGAGCTGGGCACTCACCCTGCTGTCTTCCTCTTTGCCAGGACACCATTTGTCAGCTCTGGCTCTGTACCAAAGACCACAGCTCTTGTCAGGCAGAGTTCTTCTCAGCAAATCTCTCCAGACTATAGAAACTTCTATTTTCCTTTTCATATTGGGGCTGCTAAAGTGCCAGTAACTGTTGCCGTGCCTGGGTACTGCACCATCCAATAGCTGTTAGCATGCCTGGGGTACTGTATCATCCAGTAGCTGTTGCCATGCCTGGGTACTGCACCATCCAGTAGCTGTTGCCATGCCTGGGTACTGTATCATCCAGTAGCTGTTGCCATGCCTGGGGTACTGTATCAAGCCTTGTCAGTTTCCCTTATGCCTACCCAACCCAATATAAACAGCCCCTTTAGGAATACTGAGTTTTGTATCAATAGCAACTGAAGAGCTACCTGGGAAAGCAACAGAGTCAAGGAACGATTATCTAGCTAGCTGGCTATGAGTCAGTCACCTATTGTCACATGACTATTCTCTTGGTGAACAGAACTAAAATTAGAACTCTATTCTCCAAGAGCAATTAGCACACAGTGAGACAAGGGGCAACAAGGCCTGTGGAAGAAAAGAAACGTGCCATTACATTACATAGTACATCATTAAGATGATCTAGTAATCAATTATTATATTATACAAACGGCCAAGAAACTGTAATTGAAATTTTTAAGTAAATAAATAAAAACCTTTAGAATTCAAATGTGCCAAAATCAGAAGCTTTTTGAGAAGTAGGACGATGTCACCAGGGGGAAATTCCTCATATGAATGCTGTACTCAAGACACAGGTGCATCAAACGTATTACATAAAATTGCCATCAGACTATGTATATAAGGTATATGCGACACAGAAATGTAATTATGTTTATACCTGGATGCCATCTCCATATCTCAGTACATGCCTACAAATATCCCAATTTAAAAAAAAATCCAAAATCTGAAAGACTTGAGGCATTTTGGATAGGGAATATTTGACCACTTATAAATATAACATTAGCATAACTAAATTAGCACACTTTAGGCAGGTATAGTAACTGAGACCTGTAATGCCAGCAAAAGGCTGAGACAGGAGGATCAAGTCAGCTCATAGCCATCCTAGGCAACTCAGTAATATTCTGTCTCAAAATGAAAAGTACGAGGCCAGTTAGAGATCTAGCTCAGTTGTAGACAGACCTGTTTAAAACCCTGGTTCAAACCCCAGTACTCGGAGGAAGGGAGGTTCATCTGGAAAAATGATTTTATTTACTAGTACATAGGATATATTTAAACTTCAGGATACAATGAAGCGGATGCAGGTCCCTAGAGCCTTCCCATTCCTTACACAGGAGTTTTCAGATGAATGTCAGCCAGGGTAAGGCCGGTGAATGAAAAAGGCATAGGAAGGAGCCACAGGCATGCTGGTTTCCCAAGGGAGGGTGGGAAAGCCTGCTGTTCACCAGGTCTACCGTCAGTGTGTCCCTGCAGACCCTCGGGGACAATGTGCCTCCTCTTTCTGTTCACCAGGTCTACCGTCAGTATGTCCCTGCAGACCCTCGGGGACAATGTGCCTCCTCTTTCTGTTTCTCACAGCATCTTAGGCCAGGAAAGACCTGGCAGCACGGACTCTGACATACACACCCCGCGAAATTTCAGAACACCATGTGTCAAAGACAAAAGAAAAAGAGCAGACAGAAGAGTCGGAATTAATACATCACTTTAATTTACAACAGCAACAATAGATGCCAAAAGCCAATCAATGCAATTTCCCTGTTCAAAAACAAAATCCATCCTGGAGCCTGGAATCTAATGTCCAGCCAACTGAACAACTGGGCGGAAGCTAAAAATAAAGACATTTTTAGATGTGCAGTACTCAAAGAATTTACCTTTCCTGCACCCGTTCTCAGAAAGATACCCACAGGAGACTGGGGAGGAAACGGGAGACAAACACAAGGGCAGAAGCCAAGGTCATTCTTGCCAAGACAGAGGATGTCTGGGAAGGTGAGAGAGAGCAACCCATTCTCACTAGAACGGCTACTGCACAGCCACAATTGTCTACTCAGGGTCTCTTAAACTGTCTACTTGCCACCCCCTTTTAACTCAAAAAAATTTTCACATGCCCTTGTATCTATATAAAAAAAGAAACCATCTACCAATAATAAGACATTAGGAAATTTAGAAATGTATTTTACAACATTTCTTTTGGTAGAGGTGTATTTTTCCATGTAATAAGAATAAACCAAATCTGCAGACTAGTGGAGTATATGTTTATTTTTACATACCAATTAGATCTTAGCTAAAAATTTGATACCCCCAAGACACAACCTATCTTCAATGCTTTTCAGACTCAATCAAGATTTTGATTTTATAATCCTCAATGCTAAGAATGCCAAATATATAGTACAAAGGAGCAGAAGCATGTTTAGGGCCATTCCAGCGACTACTGAAAACCCTGTTGCAATCCTAAGCCAAAATTCGCTGAACAATTTTTGATGGGAGCTCGTTAGCAACTCAAACAATAGTTATTAAAGTCCAACATTCTGACACATCACAATCCGAAGATACACCGATGTGATACTTGCCTGGTTCAGAACAAAAAAAGGAAAATACTACGTTCTTGGTTTCTGTAATCAAACAATTACGTTTCTATAGGAACAGAAAACTTGGTATGCACAGTGAAAACACTGCAATGCATGTTTACTGCAACAGTCCCGGATCTGAGCCGAGATGTCACAGGTGGCACGTGCAGGGCAGAGTGCACAAGCTGTGTTCAGAACCAAGGCTGCAGTAAAGTCACAAGATGCACTGAGTGAACATTGGCAGCAACACCTAGGATTCGTTACACACTCCATTTTGAGTTGATCTGGGGTATATTCGGAAACCGTTTACTGCAGTCAGCTTTCTTTCCTGCCCACATTCACTGACGCAGCGCCATGTGGGGTCAGATTGAGTTTACGAAGCTGGGGTCCCGCTAGCACATTATCGAAATGAGGTGTATGTCCCTGCGAGGCTGACCGACATGTGACGGTGGTAAGTATGCCTCACACAAGATGTCAGATGAACTTACCCGGGGATTCTGACAGGCTCACACCGGGAGAGCAGGAGGAGGGAAAGTCTGCCTGTCGGTTAGAGCTGGAAAGTGGGGGACAGCAAGAGTGCAATTTCATCCTCTGGGGAGGCCAAGGCGCAAAATCCATGAGAAAGCAAACTGAGTCAAAAGGTTATCTGCTAGCACAGCAGCTGAAGGTGGCGGCAGTGGCACTAGTCACTGAGGATGCAGGGCAGGAGCAGCCCTCACGTCTTGGCCCCGTAGTGCTTGCTACTAAATGATGGCAGGTACTTCTGATAATTAATCCCAGTGAGAAAGGTTCAGAGACTAGGCTCTTCATGAGAGTTTGAGTCCACTGCCATAGAAACAAAGTGCAGGGTGGGGGAAGGGAGCTGGTACGGTCACAGTGTGATCAGAGCATACAGGATGACACCCATAGTCAGTATTCTCACGCCGCACACTCACCTGCCCCATCATCCTTCCCTGTAGCTTGAACATTAGAATTTTGTTTTCTTTTTCTTCCCTGGCTTATAAATAAAGTTTTAATTTTAAAATCACTGTTAAGGAAAACATCACATCCATCCTCTTTCTACTCTGGGAGATACCAAGATGCACTAGAAAACAGACCCTGTGGACCAGGCATGGTGGGCACGCCTAGGATTCCAGCACTGGGGAGATGAGACCGAAGGACTTCAACTTCATCCCCAGCTAGGTAGCAAGTTCAAGGCCAACCTGGGCTACTTGAGACCCAGTCGAGACGGGAAGATGGAGAAGAGGAGGAGGAAAGTAACATCCAATTGTACGCAAGGAGGAAAGGGAAGGTCACGAGAGACACTCCAAGCCAAAATGATGAAAGCATTCCCTCGCCCAAGCATAGTAAGCAGGAGCACTCATCTAGAACAGATTCCAAACACTAGAAATGCAAAAACACTGCACTACAAAATTTCCATGACAACAGAAATAATGATCCCAGATCATCTTTCCAGAGAGGGAACCAGGCCTACTCCCCATTTTCCCCCACACCAGGGCTGAGAATGATGAGGCCTTTGAAAGCTAACCCCTGACTGACAAGGGGCTCCTCAGTCACCCTCCCAGCGAGCAGAGTGTGCCTTCCTCAAGCCAAGATTCCCTTCACTCCTCCCATGCCTGGGTGAGGCACAGCTGATCCTACCGTGGCCCTGCATTCAACTGCACACACAGCAAATGGAAAAAACATGCCCATAAAAGAATGTGGAATGTGCCAGGCTTCTAGAAAGGACCCAACAAATGCGAAAAATGTGTGCCATGACCGTCAGTGAGAGAAAATGAAATCTAACTGTTGTTTTCCTGAATATTAACACAAAAAAGCAAATTATTCTCTTATTCTTGAGAAAAAAAAAATTCCCCTTAAAGACCCCATTTTATAAGGAGGGTAGTGCAAAGAGCGCTTTCAGAACCCAAATTGTACTCAGTCGTGGAAAGAACACAGCACCAACACGACGATGATGGCACCGCTCTCCTAGGCTACATTTTTTCTTAATTGTACAGCACCGAAGAGTCCCACGATGGCTCTGCCCTGACTCGTGCACACCAGTTCTTCAGGAACTCTGTGCAGAGATGATCTTTCTGGGGGTGGAGCTCTACTCTAACTCTGTCAGCAGAAGAAGAGCCACAGCAAGGCACACGACTGACCGAGTGATCGTCACGTGTATTTGACCTACCCTACGTGTGTCCCAGGGAAAGCCTTCCACATGAGTCCCAGTATTAAATGGAAAGTCTTTACTCGTCACTAGCATGGCCACAGACATACTCGGACACTACAAAGAGCGCCCGAGGGACACAAAAGGAGTGGAGTTACAGAGGAACAATACGAGACTGATATTTTATTCAGTGAAGTCAGGTCGGAGTACTTGAATCATGGAGCTCTTGGGCTTCTTTTCCAAGCTATGAAATGCACTGTTTTATGTTACTTTTTTAGAATGTCAATAAGAAAATATACTCAAAAAAAGAAAGTATACTCATGAATCCTTTCAATTAAAAAAATTAAATTAAAACAAGGCAAAATTTCCATCGTGGTTTCTGTCTTCAGTCTCAGTGAAAAAGTGGAAGTCTCAGTTCATCTACTTACTCAAGAGAGTCAGTTACTAGAAAGTCACAATCTAATGACCGCCAACAGAAACATGATTAGTGAGAAAGCACCGTGATGATTTGAAAGACACATGGACGCTGCCCTGTGGGGACAGAAAACAAACGCTGTAAAAGTTCACATCTCCGCAGGCTCTCCAGTTTCTACGCAGGGGCATGTTTTCTTCCGCGAGAGGATTTGGGCCATGGTGAAGAAACCATCTGTCAGTGATGCTGTAGGTGGGGTTTCTTCCATCTGAGAGGCTGGATTAAGTGTCCTTTAGAGACCCTAAAATTGTCTAATTCCATGAGATCAGCAGAGGCTAAAACAGTAATAGGAAGCTTCAGAGAAGCAGGGGAACTTGGACAAAGTCCCAAATGACAGCTAAGCCCTAAATAAACAGAAGATGGAACAAAAGCGATCTAGGTCTGGTCCTGTTTAGTAAATGTGTGTCAGGTCAACCTGCAAAGCCTAAAGGAGTTAATGACAGGAGGAAGCAGTGAGGCTGGTTAGCTACGAGAATTCTGGCAAACAGAGTCAGAATCTTATATTCCACTAGACATTGAAAGTAACGGCTTTTGCAAGTGACATATTTAAGAAAATCAATTCACGAAACATTAACAACACTGCTTACCACACTGACAGCCCCACAGCATTACGTTCCCTGTGATGGCACCATTGCATTGAATGAAACAGAGTGCCAGGGGATCTGACATGCTCTCACACTGCTCTGCTGAAGAACTTAGAACTTAAAACAGGGTGAGTCTGAAATTTAAATAATTTGGCTATTTAATGGAGCTCTGTTAATGTCTACTGCAAATCATTCTTTTCCGCTTGTCACACAAGGCATCTTAATGTGACAATATCAGGATGGACATACATTAAAATGTCAAAAATCAGCAATGGGAAGACATCCGGGTGCTAAAGTGGGGAGACACAAGCATGAGGACCTAACTTCAGATCCACAGCACCCACATAAAAGCCAGGCACAGTGGGATGCAACCTATAATTCTAGTGCTGGGGGGGGGGGGGAGAGAGAGAGAGAGAGAGAGAACCTAGGGCTGGCTAGTTGGCCGGCCAGCCTCGCTGAATTAGTGAGGCCCAGATTCATAAGACAACCTATCTTAAAAGGTAAGGCAGAAAACGACTGAGGTGAATACCCAATGCTAACCAGCAGATAAATGCACATGAGCACTCACACACACATATACACATGAGTGTACAGATCATACATGCACACAAAAAGTCAAGAACAGAAATGTCTTTTGATGGTTCCCTAATAATCACAGGAATATACGTGGTGCCCAGCATCACTAGATTACATACCATTTACTCCCTACTGATATCCTAATACCCCCAAAATATGTTTAATAAAACAGGAGGATTCGGAGTGTTCTCACTCTATCACAGTTTGGTTGTAGCCGGGCGGTGGTGGCGCACGCCTTTAATCCCAGCACTCGGGAGGCAGAGGCAGGCGGATCTCTGTGAGTTCGAGACCTACAGAGCTAGTTCCAGGACAGGCTCCAAAACCACAGAGAAACCCTGTCTCGAAAAACCAAAAAAAAAAAAACCACACACACACACAGTTTGGTTGTATAAGCAGAAGGAAATGGAGATCGTTGGTGACAGAATTTAGCAGCCATGCAAAAATGATCGCACCAGCAAAGGGACGGTAGTGGATCCAAGGCGGCAAGAGTAGGCTGGACAGCGGCTTGAAAACAAGAGGAAGCTCCACGAGCTTGTGCTAAGAGATGCTGCCCCTACCGTCCCACTATCAGCACCGCTGCACAGTCATTGGGTCCAGTTCCGCACTTACCCCTTTCTCTGAGAGGTTCAGAGTAAGCAAATGCAAAGCCCTCGTATGGGACGACTTCCAGTCTACCGGCATGACATTCCCGTAATTATCGGTCAGAGCATTCCAAATCCTTAAACAGAAGAAAACAGCAATCAGTGAAATATAACACTCCACGTGGCTTTTATTAAAGATCCAGTAAAAAGACCCAGAGTAAAAAATTGTTAAAAATTAAAATAAAAAAACAGAACGTGCATTGTTTCTTAGAAAAGTAACAACAAAAGTCATGAAAAATCCTAATTGGACTGACTATGTGCAGGACACTGTCCCAAGAAGTTTACACACACAGAAGAATGACAGAGCACACATACACACACACACACACACACACACACACACAATAAGTAACTAAATGTAAAAAAAGCAGTGTAGATAGATAAATGAAGACACAGACACGAAAACATACAGAGTCATTTAATCCTCAAAAACATTAGAAGCAAAAAAAAAAAAAACCTACATTAGAAGCAGAACCCTTTATTACCCTCATTTTCCAAGTGAAGAGCCAGGAAACACGGACAATCTCAGGACTGTCTCCAGAGACACAAAGCAAACATGCTGTGCTTTCCAAAGACATGCTATATTCTCTGGAGCAAGGATTCCATCTCAGTGTGAGAACAGGGTTTGATATCTATTTGTAATGTAACAGGGTAAGAATTGAGGCTGAGGAGAGGAGAGACAGTGAGGGATCACAGTGCAGGCAAGTTACACAGTCAACACAACTAGCCACCTTATCAAACAGCATCTGGGTTTGGGGGTGACGGGGTAAAGTGAAGGGACATTTGGCTTGGACTCAAGAAACAGAATTATACATTTATTTCCCTTCAAATAATGAGCCAGCCTTTGGCAAGTTCCTAACCTGCCTGGGTATCAGTTGCTCTGCTACAAGATGAAGCTTAGACATGAAGTGGGCATCTTTTCCAGATCCAACATTTTAAACATTAATTCAAACAAATCGTATTGAAAAATATTACAAACCACAATGGACAAAAAGACAGCAGACTTCATAGGGTTTGGTATCAAAATAATCATCAACATAGTACAACATGATGTTTTATGGGATATCAGTATGATAAAATTTAGTTAGGGCAAGAGAGATTAAACACTACACATCTGAGCTACTTACTGGGAGACAACACTAACTGTCACATTTTTTAAAGTTAAAATGTATAACAGGTATCTAATTGTAAGTAATAAATCATGAAGTATTTAGATAAGCCTCTTTTATCCAAGTTTGTCAGCAATCAATATGCAAACAACCCTAGCAAGGGCAAAAATGTAAAAGGAAAAGAAACATACTTGATTTAATAAACAAAATTCTATGAAAAGAAAAAAAAAGAAAAGAAGCTGCCAGAAGTATAACAACCCAAGGGGTGTGTGGCCTCCAAAGCCAAATCAACCTCAAGAAAAATATGAACCCAAAAAGCTCTAGGAAGCAGGGTCTATGCCCCTACAAATTGGAACCTGGTGTTCTCCAGTGTCAATGAACCAGAACTGGAGGCAAAGGCAGCTACTTGCTGAGTCTGACCATCCTGGGCCACAACTTTTCAAACACTGACTATATACCTAACCCTGGCCAAGGCCACAGACTATTGTAAAAGGTGAGGAGGCCCAGGTTT
The DNA here is from genome assembly GCF_014885135.2 of Alexandromys fortis. Classification (NCBI taxonomy): domain Eukaryota; kingdom Metazoa; phylum Chordata; class Mammalia; order Rodentia; family Cricetidae; genus Alexandromys; species Alexandromys fortis. The sequence goes on along the minus strand of NW_026068024.1, from coordinate 2,685,797 downwards.
GGAGGAGCTGCTTTGCCTGTTGGTCACACCCTTCTTCAAAGAAGCTACAAGACACAGACAGTGGAGTTTCTCTCCAGGAAGGAGTATCTCTGGGCTCCAGCTTCCAAGAAAACAAGGCCAACAAACAAGGCCGGCACTCTCCCTCTCCCAAGGTCAGAACAATTGTAGCTGGAAGGACATAAGGTCAACTTCCCGCAAAGATTTCCAGAATTCTCTAGTCAAGACGTGTGAGCTGCCTTGTCCTTATCACAAATATTATGACCTGTCATAAACAGCTGGTGGGAGAGCTCCCTCCCAGGCAAAGTCCTATAGACAGCGGCTCCAGGGGACACTGTCCTGGCCATCCTGGGCCACAGTACAATCCATACTGACAGAAACTGAAAGCAAAGCTCAAGGAAGTTAAGTAAAAGATCCAAGTCCTGGCAGCAATCAGGCAAAGGGATTTCCTTACTGCTGAGAGAAGCTGGAAAGGACCCTACAAAGCCCAAGAACACCAGAGGAAGGAGACGAGGGGGAGTGAGCCCTAGTTCACGCGTACTCTTACTAACACACCACTAATAAAAAACATATCAGGAGCCGGGCGGTGGTGGTGCAAGCCTTTAATCCCAGCACTCGGGAGGCAGAGGCAGGAGGATCTCTGTGAGTTTGAGGCCAGCCTGGTCTACAAGAGCTAGTGCCAGGACAGGCTCCAAAGCTACAGAGAAACCCTGTCTTGAAAAAAAAAAAAAAAAAACCTACAGCATTTTGAGAAGTAAAACTGCCCACTGTCCCAGGTCAGGATGCTGTCTTTGTGAAACTGATGGTTGTCCTATCTGATTAGTGGACTAATGAACTGTTGCGCTTGCCTTTTTCTTCCTGCCAGTGTTTTCTCAATGCCCTTCAGAGAACAGTTGACATGTTTCCAGCTCTTCCATCTGGGGCCCAGCTTTCTGGAGGGTGTAGGGGAGAAGAGAAGGAAAGGACTGACAGTTGTCTCACACTGTTATGTTATGTACAGTGTGCATCAACCTGGAGGGCGTCTTTTTCAGACCACCTGTCCTTACAGCAAGGGTGCCAAAGGCTGGAGGAAGGCTTAGCAGCCAAACAGATAACGTTGTAACATTCAGCACTTGTCCAGGGCTACAAAGATAGGTGAGCCCAACTTAGGAACAGTGAGCTGCATGCTCCACCTTCTGAAAACTCAGCTTAAAGAACAGTTACTCACTTCTTGTTTACTCCACTGTCCACAAACCAGCACCGTTACTGTCATTCCTAGTTCCAAACAGTAATGAAGATAAGGAAAGTAAAAGGGCTGGCTTGATGCCATCTTCTGTTACTCATGACCTACATGAAATTTAGCAAATAATTTCACCTTTCTAGGGCTTGTTTTTCAACACAAGTAAATGAAAGACAATAAAAACCACATAAAAGGAAAGCTATGAAAATCAAAGACAGGGCTAGAGAGATGGCTCAGAGGTTAAGCACACTTTAGCTGCTCTTTCAGGACCTGGGTTTGAATTCCCAGCCCAGGGATCCAATGCACTCTTCTGGTCTCCACAGGTATCAAGCAAACATGTGGTGCACAAATGTACATACAAGCAAAACCTAGACATATACAATAAAAACGAATAGAGGCTGGAAAGCTGGCTGTGCAGTTAAAAGCACAATACTTGGTATTGGCGTAAGAACAGACAGGAAGACCAACGGAACCAAATACAAGACTCGGATAGCAATCCACACATCTTCAAATACCTGATCTTTGATTAAAAAAAAGTAAAAAATATAAAATGGAAAAAAAGAAAGAATATTTAACAAGTGGTGCTGGCATAATTGGATAGCAACATGTAGAAAAATGTAGATAGACCCATATCTATCATCATGAACAAAACTCAAATCCAAATGGATCAAAGACCTCAACATAGAGAAAGTGGGAAGTACACTTGAATGCATTGGCACAGGGAACCACTTCCTAAA
>NW_026068024.1:2617834-2683334 GCF_014885135.2 Alexandromys fortis | reverse complement strand
CCTGCAACTGACAAAGGTCTGATCTCCAAAATATATAAAGAACTCAAGAAACTAGACCGTAAAAGGCTAATCAACCCAATTATAAAATGGGGCACTGAGCTGAACAGAGATCTCTCAACAGAAGAAATTCAAATGGCCAAAAGACACTGAAGGTCATGCTCAACTTCCTTAGCGATCAGGGAAATGCAAATCAAGACAACTTTAAGATACCATCTTAAACCTGTCAGAATGGCTAAAATAAAAAAACACCATTGATAGCCTTTGCTGGAGAGGTTGTGGAGAAAGGGGTACCCTCATCCACTGCTGGTGGGAGTGCAAACTTGTGCAACCACTTTGGAAAGCAGTGTGGCGGTTTCTCAGGAAATTTGGGATCAACCTACCCCTCTACCCAGCAATACACTCTTGGGAATATACCCAAGAGATGCTCAACTATGTTCATAGCAGCATTGTTTGTAATAGCCAGAACCTGGAAACAACCTAGATGCCCATCAACGGAAGAATGGATGAAGAAAGTATGGAATATATACATATTAGAGTACTACTCAGCAGTAAAAAACAAGGACTTCTTCAAGTTTGCAGGTAAAACTCTTTTCTTAACAGGAGTCCTATCATCATTCGAGAATTTCTCACACAGCTTGGCCGGTAAAGGCGCCTACAGCCACGGAGACCAATGATGCTGGGGAGCCACATGGTTGGAAAAAAGGAAGCACCATCCATGAGGGGTCCTTTGACTCCAAGGATGTGCCACCGCACTGGAGAGCCTTGCTGCACCCACCCACACTTACACAAGTACTCACAAAAAAATTAATAAAATGTAATAAAAAGGTTTCTTTTTCTAACTAACCTCTAGCCCCTCACCGCTCCAGTGTTTGGAAATAGGTCCCACCCAAGCCTTCTGAGAGAACTCAGTGCACCTAGGGCCTCCGGTCTCCCTACAAACAAAACACTCTAGCGCGCTGGCTCTCACCATTCTCTTAGTTTTCTTATGAGGTAAAATCATGGTCCATAATCACAACTTTCACTTAACCAAACAATGACTGGAGTTTAAGTGTTTAAATAAAGTGCTCTCGTCAACCCTTGTGAACGTTCTCATAAAGTAGTCACATAAAAGATTCTGTAGCCATTGCCTGCCGTGCACTAACTAGTCTTCCCAATACACTGTCGGATCCTTGACATTAGTAACTGCCGCCCTTCATTTTTGCTTCTGTGGCAGTTTGCTCTTGTGGTCCTAACAGACTTCTCTGTCATCAATGGTACCTCACACCCCTGCAACTTTGCACCTGACTCCATCAGGATTTAATTTGCGGGCTGCTTGCCCTATGAAGTCTTCATTCGGACATCCCCTTTGAAATAATTCTCCTATATCCGGTACAAATATCTATCAAAGCACTCATCACATCCATAAAACATCCATTTAACAGACCTATGTCCCATCCCACTTGGTGTCCTACTTGGAAGGAGCAATGCACACTTTGGTCATGCCCAGTGCCAAGTACTTGGCAGGGGCTTTAACAGAAGCGAGTTGAATGAACGAATGACCCGCCCCTGCCCCAGGAGGCAGCACACAGGGGTCTGCAGGAGGGTTCAAGGGAAGGCAAAGGGCTTTTAAACTCCAGCCGGCCAGGCCAGCAGCTCGGGGCGGGGCTGGGAGCTGCCAAAGGAGGAAGGAGGGCGTGGGGCGGGGCCTGCTCGGACTCCCGGTGGCGGCGGGGGCAGGGCGAGGTGGGGGCTGCTCCCGCCCGATCCCCGGCCCGCACTCACTCGTCGCCTTGCCGGAGGCTGCGCTCCGTGATGGGCCGCACGGTCGTCCGCGGGGGCTCGGCGTCCTCCGAGGGGCGGAAGCACAGGCTCAGCTTCTCCTCCAGGCTGCAGGCCAAGGCCGGGAAGCTGTCGCCGCCCGCGGGTGCCCCAGCTTCGGCCTCAGGGCTCGCGTTACAGTTCTCCTGGTCCTGGACGCTCCGGGCCGGCTCCTGGAACTCGTAGAAATCCTGCCAGTCCCCGTCCGCCGCCATCGCGCCCGCTGCCGGCGCGCACCCCTCCCCGGCCGGCCGGCCACGCCCTGTCGCTGTAGGACCACGCCCCCTGGTAACGCCCACTCGTGGCCACGCCCCTTGGCCTTCTGCTCGGGGTGTGCGAGTCCTAAAGTGTCCCCTAGAATCATCTTCTGGTGTCTTTTGGAGCTGACCACTAGTTCCCAGGGAAAAGAAGGTCTTAACTGAGTTGAGTCACTTCCTATGTTCTTGATCATTTAGAAAAAAGTTCCCTCGGCGTCCCTGTCTAAAAGTGGCTAAAAAGGAAGAGTTTTTTAAAACCTAGTGTTAGATTTTTTTTTTTTGCCCCAGGGGACCTGTCTGGTAACATTCCATCCAGAATGACAAGAGTTACTGGGAAATGTTTAAATGGTAACCAAAATTCGTTCCACAAACATATCTCCCCCACGTGCAAAGCACACGCAGGCTGAATAATTAGGTGAGCGGATATTCTCGAAGTACTGAGTAAATGCCTGGAGTGTAAATACCCACCTGGTTGCCATCCGTGGGCACTACCTTATTACTAACCATACCTGGACTGTGAAGGCGAAGTGAAAATTAAATTCTGTAAACGTGTGACACAGGTATGGGAAGTTTGTTTCATGGATATAGATAGCTTCTCTGTTTTGCAAGTTGAAAAGATTTCTGGAAGTAGAGAGCAGTGGTTGTAGGCAGTGTGACTACGCCGTACCCTGAAGTACGGCTAGGAGTATAGTTTTGTTATGTGTATTTAACTAATAAAAATTAGAGCAAGTAGATATAAGCAGAAAATGCCCAGGGATTGAAAAGAACAGTATCTCTTCAAATGTGTCATTTAGAGGGTGATACATCATTAAATAATGTATTATAAAATATTTTATATACACACGTACTCAGGAGTCTATAAAAATTTATGAGCAGTTCTATCCAGAGGGCTTGTTTTTATATATAATTAAATAAAACAATGGATACAAAATGCCTAATAAATTACATAACATACAGTATACCCCCTCTGCACTCCTCTCCAGGCAAAAGGAGGTGGAGAGATGGCAAGTGTCAGAAGTCATCCAATAGGAGACCCATTTCAGCGCAAGTTGTGGCACCCACCCCTCCCTTCCTTAGACTCTTTTTGACTCAACCAACTTTTCTCAGAAACTACTAGCTTCCAAGTTCCGGTTCCCTGAAATCTTCACTTAGTATTTCTTCTCAGCTCTCCTTCCGGTTAACGCTCCTCCCCCTCAGCCAAATTTGAACTTCCTACCCTGGCTCAGAACTGAAAATGAGAGCACCAGCTTAGGGTGTAGACAGTACACTCGCACAGAGCCTCTGAGGAGGAAGCAGGTCTCCTTTAACCACCTCATACAGACTAGTTCCACCAACTGGCTCACTCAAATTTCATTATTTTATGCCTATTGTTTTCTGCCAGCTCCTAGAAGAGACCCCATGAAAATGAACATGTGTCAAGGACGTTCTTCATTTGATAGATTAAGAAAAATTAGCTGCTGGGCAGTGGTGATGCATGGCTTTTATTCCAGCACTCGGGAGGCAGAGGCAGGCAGATCTCTGTGAACTCGAGGTCAGCCTGGTCTATAAGAGCTAGTTCCAGGACAGGCTCCAAAGCTACACAGAAGCCTTGTTTTGAAAAACTAAAAGAAAAAAAAGAAAAGAGAGAAAGAAAGAGAGAGAGAGAGAGAGAGAGAGAGAGAGAGAGAGAGAGAGAGGGAGGGAGGGAGGGAGGGAGGGAGGGAGGGAGGAAGGAAGGAAGGAAGGAAGGAAGGAAGGAAGGAAGGAAGGAAGGAAGGAAGAGAAAAAGAAAAGCTGGCTTACACATGTACCAATAATAAAGAAAAAGAGGCCATGAATTTGGGGTGGGGCACTTGAGATGGGAAAGCTGTAAGGTTCTAAATTAAAACTAAATTTAAAAAGAAAAAAGTTAGCTGAGAAAAATGATTTATAACATTTGGCTCAAAATTAGAAGAGACAGAATAACAGCTTCATGGTACTTGAGTACTGTGTTCACATAAACACTGAGATGGAAACATTCTGGTTTTACAGTGCATTAAAATTTCTGCATATCTCATATCCCAGTGGAAACTTAAATTAAAAATAGAAAAGTATATTATTTAACTTGTAAAGCACCTAAACATGTAATTAATCTGAAAATATAAAACAAAAAAGAAAGGAAGTACTGAGTACTCCCAGAGACTGACATGGCGACCGAGGAGCCTGCGTGGGTCTGTACTTGGTCCTCTGCAAACATGCTGTGTTGTTTAGCTTGGGGTTTTTAATGTGGGAGTGTCATAGATCAATCTGTTGATTTCATTGGTTAAGCAATAAAGGAACTCCTTGGCCCTGATAGGTTAAAAGATAGATGGGAGGAGGAAACAGAATAGAATTCTGGGCGGAAGAGGAAGTGAGGTCAGACTCTGCGCTGCTTCCAGAGGGACCGGACAGCCGCCATGCTCTGCTCTCCCAGGCAGCTGCAACCCACGATGGACTTAGGCCAGAATCTTCCCGGTAAGCGCACCTTGGGGTGCTTACACACATCATTAGAAATGGGCTAGTCCAGGTGCGAGAATTAGCCTGTAAGGGCTAGAGTTCATGGGCCAAGCAGTTCTTAAATGAATACAGTTTGTGTGTTGTTATTTCGGGCATGAGCTAGCCAAGCGGCCGGGGTGTTGGGGACGCAGCCCCGCCGCTCTTATTTCAACAGGTTTTAGTGCAATCCCTAACAGTGGGGGTGTCTCTGACTCTGTAGTCTGCTCTTGAGACCCTTTCCTCCTACTGGATGGCCACGTTCAGCCTTGATATGAGGGCTTATGCTTGGTCTCATTGCTTCTTATTCTGCTGTGTTGAGTTGATATCCCTGGGGGCCTGCTCTTTTCTGAAGGGAAATGGAGGAACAGTGAATCTGGGGAAGAAGGGAGGTGGTGGGAAGCTGAGATGAGTGGAGGGAGGGGAAATTGCAGAAAGGATGTATTGTATGAGAGAAGAATAAATAAAAAGAAAAAACAGAAATATATATATATATATATACATATATTTATATACCAAAAATGTCTAATTGTCAAAGTACCATGCTTAGCAAATGCTAAAGGGTCATAAAGCAACAAATAAGAAGGTCTATAAATCAAATTTGCTAGAGAAAAACTCAGAAAATGGATAAATTTACTTAGAATTACAAAAAGAGAGACAGAGAAAGACAGACTTTCTAAGTGACATCTGAGTAGAGGGGGAGATCTGGAGACATCAGAGGACACACCAATGGGTCTCTAAAAGAAGTAGATAATTCTGAGGAGTCTGCAGCAGAAGAGAAGCCAGGAGGCTAGGGGAATCCAGCTCTTCAGTACAGACAGAGAAGAAAATTAAAACAGAAAAGACAGCAATCTATATTGACCCATAGATTTAAGGAAAATGTGTTTGCTTGTCAAATTAAAAAAGTGACTTCTTTCGATTTGTTTCCCTGTTTAAAAAGTGTTTGAGTAGTCAAAGACCACACAAAAAGAAGCCATAATTTTTATGAAATGGAAATGCTAATTGCCCTGATTTGATTATCACAAAATGTAAGCTTTTATCAAGTTACTACATTTTACCCCATAAATATGTATATTATAAGCCAATTAAAACGAAGACCTCACACAATTTAGCTTTGTTAATAAAGAACATTTCATTCCGGTTATTTAAATCTGACAGGGGAAGTATCTAGTAAACAGTTCCACTTTGTTTAATGGTTAAATTAGGGTCTTCATTCAACTTGAGCAAGAGCAGTTGGTTACCAAGATAGGGAGCCAAGACGACCCTCTGCAAGGTACCAGAACAGACATGTACTCTGAGTACATGTCTGCGTGTGTTCTGTGTCATCAGATGCTGGTCTCTGAATGCTAGCTGCAAAATAACATTGATAGCATTCTTTACCTAACGTTAAAATGTGCTTACTCTGATATCTCTCTTACTTTACCTCTGATGTAAATCTACATTTCATGCTACCATTATGTAAATTACTGCAAAGTAATACACCATTAATAAAGTAGACTATTGGTGTTGGTGAACTTGAGTTTTTTGAACATTCAATGTTGGAGTTATAGAGGAGACATTCAGTGGAGATGGGACATCTGTATAGCCCAGCCATTAAAGAAAAAGAAAGAAAAGGTTACTGCTCTCAAGAAATGGAACAAGCCCACTTCATATTCATTTGGGAGTGTGGTGGGAAATAAGTTTCTTCTAAAATGGCAAATGAACAGTAAGTAAATGGCAATAAAAGGGAAGGTCTGGAGACATCAGAGGAGACCCCAATGGGTCCCTAAGAGAAGTAGATAATTCAGAGGAGTCTGTAGCAGATGAGAGGTCAGGAGGTCAGGGGAATTCAGCTCTTCAGTAGAGCACTGGACTGTAGTTGGAATTTTCTTTGGGCCACCAACCAGCTTCCTAAATAAAGACACACAGACTTATTAATTATGAAGGTTGACCCACTAGCTCTTTTAACTTAATTTAACCTGCTTCTATTCATTTACATTTTACCATGGGGCTTTTTACCTTTCATTCCTTCTGTCTGTCTGTCTTTCCTGCCTCATCTGCATCTGGCTGGCTGGCCCCTGGCATCTCCCTGCTGTCTCCTTTTCTTTCTTTCCTGAGCCTAAATTCCTCCTGCTACTTACTGTCCTTGGCCAGAAGTTCCACCTATACCTCCTCCCTCACTATTGGCTGTTTAACTTTTTCTTAGACCAATCAAGTGCCTTAGGCAGTCAAGGTAAAAACAACAACACATATTTACATAATTAAACAAATACAATACATCTCTGCATAGTGAAACAAATATTCAGCAACATTGTACTTTGGTTCTGATATAGTTACATATTTCATGTGCATGTGCATTAGACACATCATTGTGCTTTATCTTCTGAAATATTTATTAATATATATAGAAATATTCTATATATTTTAATAATTTAGGTATTGATATACAGTAATCAGGCTTAGGTAATCATATTACCCAGCAATATCCCACAAAAACCACCAGAGCTATCCCCCAAAATTTACACCGATGAGGATGATAAGAAAATAGCATTATAATCAAGGTGATTTCAGTAGAGTTGACCCTGAAGGTGTAGCTTTGGGAGAGTAGCCCCTGGGGGTGTGAAAGCAGAACTGACCCCTCTGCTTGTTCATCATGGCAAGGGGTGAACTAGCCAGGAGAGTGCTGGAGAGCTCACCCTGGTGGTGAGGACCAGGGAGGACAAGGGAGAGCTGGTGGGCTGACCAACCCTGAAACTAACAGCCCAGGCTCAGAACCAAGGTTATGAGTTGATTCACCCCAACATCCACCCTATCTATGACTTGCTGGAGCGCATGAAGACCCAGTCCTGTAGACCCAAAGCTGCCAGATGTCCATAACACAGGGCAGCAACAGGATATCCAAGAGGAGTCTTAGTGAGGACCCAGCATTGATAGTGTAGCAGAAACCAGAGGCCTCGAACCAGACTCTTTGCAGTGAACACTTGCAAGTAAAGATACATAGATAAATGAGTTTACAGTGTGACACGCTGTGTCACATTGCAGCTTCCATGACAAAAGTCTTCCTTTTCTCCTTTTTCTCTCTTAAATTTTATTTTATTTTATTTTATTGGGGGGCACTTGCAAGGGCAGAGGGTGGATCTGAAGGGCTAGGAAATTAATGGAATTGAGATGCATGATATGAAAGACACGGAGAATAAATACAAAGAATTCCAAAATTATTAATAATTGAGGTGGTTTATTCTTGGGATTTTTTTTCCTACATCCTTACTCTTTCAAACCTCCTAAGTTTTGATGTTCAAAAATTTTTCTTGCTATCTTTAAAGAAAAATTTCACTTTATAAATGGGAAGAATGTGAGAATAAGGATGGGATTAGCTAGTCTACATATAACATAATTTTAATTTTTTCACATGTATTTATTTTGTGTGTATATGTGGTTTGTGCACACATGTGCCCACAAGTTCCACGACACACGAGTGACGGTCAGAAGACAGCTTGTAGGGGCTGGGTCTAGCTTTCTGCCTTGAGGATTCTGAGCCTTGAACTCATATCATCAAGCTTGACTGTAGACACCTTTACCTGCTAAGCCAACTTACTGGCCCCTAACAAAATTTTTTAAAGCTGTAAGTCTGATAGAATATGTTTTTACCCTGGGTCTTTTAAAATACATCAGTGTTTTGATAGCAAAAGAGCTAAATCAATACTGCCCCATCAAAAAAGCCTCTTCCAAATGGTCTGAACCTAAACAGACATCCTCTTGAAGCCAGACAGGAATTGGATTCACAAAACCAAAACAAAGTGGACTGTTAAGATAATTGTTTGTGTAAATTAAGCAAACAAGTAATTACTCAATTTTCTGCTCAATTTGAGTAGGATAGACACCGAAGTCGCTCTTTCTAATTTACCAATGCAGGGTTGAAGCTAGGGGGACTTGTAAAGTCCTTCTTATGTCACTTAAAGAGAGAAATGTTAGTTACAAGCCCAAGAGACTGATTTGCTGCTTGGGAAAGCGAATCAGTATGTCTCTGAAATCTCACAGGATGGGGGATTTAAAAAGCCCCAAGTTGGCACCAGACTTTGAATTTTACTGACTCATTCCACTCTATGAACCACACCTACACTAGGGAGCCATCAGGTACGGGCATGAACGTGCATTCTCTAGGATTCCTGTGCCCGGACTGCCGGCTAACCCCAGCCGCAACCTTTTCCTCTTACTGTGGACTGACCTGCGTCCGTTAGAACTCCTATGCGGAACCTCGGCTCTTGTCATCTTGACCCTGGCAGAGTAATGCCAATCCATCTTCCACAGCCCCCACAATGGCTTCAAGAAGTCCCCACAAGGTGCCTTAGAAGTTTGGGAAAGAGTCAATTCCATTTTTTCCTTCTGGCTTTGTTAGAGGCCCTGGAAAAGTCTCGACAGTGTGTTAAATGGATGACCGATGTGTAAAGAGCAGAACTAGATCTTTCTGCTCACGTCACCCCCCCCCCCACACACACACACACAAAGGACGGAGGAGTGGGCGTTCTGGACTGTGGGGCAGACCAAGAGGGTTTAGTGTACTCTCCAGTGGGTGCCCACGAGAGAACTCCCCAGAGACCAGACGTTGGGCATGTGGAGTGCACAGCGTCTTCATCTTCAGCCAGGTGGTTTCTCAGATAAGAGACCTGGACCGCAGGGTCCCCATGAGCCCAGAGCATGACATCACGTGAGTTCACAGAAGAACCTCAGGTGCAGGCCTGGAGTTTAGAATCATGCGAGACATTAAGAAGGGGACTATTTCCTACTTGGAGAATTATTAAGGCCAGAGGCTGGGGCAAGTTCTATGGTGATGGCATCTAGAGTCAGGACAATGGAGAGGCAGGGTGGGAGGGACCCACATTTTTGATATTTGTTGGACCAGGAAGTATGATTTTTCCCCCCCCTGGAGACCCAGAAGATGTCTCAAAAGAGTACTTGAGTCGTTGTAAAAGGGGTGTACCTTTCAAAAAGAAAAAAAAAGTTAGAAAAACTAGCAATAGTGGGGAGAAAGAAAGGCTACAGGGATGGAAGGGTTCCAAAATAGAAAACAAAAGTAGCAGACCCAACCCTGCCTGTCTGCTGGTCTCAGCAGGAGCAGGCAGATGAGCACGCATACAAGACAGAGTGACTTACATTAGCACCTAAACCTAAAGCTGAGCTTTCTCATTGATATGGCCTGGCAAATCAGCCATTTCAACACGATACTTCTGTGACTTGGTGACCTTCAGCCCTCACCTCCTTGGGCTCACAAACCCAGCCCCGCTTCTCATCCTTGTTGGACTCCTCCCACCCACGGCCCTGTTGGTGCACAAAGATATCCCATTTACTTTGAAAAACAATGGTAATTATCCAAAAAATGTCAATTCGGCCAAAGAGAAAGGCTCAAGGGATGTGTTATTTCGGTATACGCCAAGTACAACCCCTTGAATCGGGGTCAGCTGGCACCCCTATGCTGCCAATAGGCTGATAGTTAACATGTTAATAAAAACAATGCCAAGTGGAAACAGAGAAAAGGAGTAGAAGAGAGACGCCCACCATCTAAATGAAATTTACCCCCAAATTCCAGGCTGAAATAGTCATGCATTCTGCTTGCTTAAATAGAGCAGAGATCAAGAAGAAGAAGAAGAAAAAAAAGAAACAGTTAGCAACTTTTTCATCCCCGTCATGAAAGAAGAACCAATACCGAGTACTGGGAATCACGGAGGACTGGAGCCCGGGACAAAGGAGTTACAGAGAAGGTTCAGTTCAGAAGGTGAGGGCAGCAGGATGCCTTCTGGTTCACTTTCAGGAAGCGAGCGATTGAAGGGATGGATGTGACAAGGTCCCCTTTGCAGTGAAACGCTTTGATCTGGGCCAGGTAATTCATCTGTCAACCCCACCTTCAGGTCAGCTTGGTGTTTGATAAGTCGGGGCCCTTCTACATCACAGAATCTGCGACACAATGCTAGCACATCACTACTTTTATCTGGCAATTATGTTTGAAAAATGATTCATTTACTCTTCTTTGTTATTCAAGTTTGCTTTGTCTCAAACCTCAACTTCCCAGCCCTCTATAGGGATGGCTTGTGTGTTACAAGAATGAGGAGAGAGTTAATACAGAGGGGAAAATACTAGGTCAGAACACTTAAGTCCCTCACTTCTGATAAGCTTTCGATCCTTTGTTGGATAATCTTTAACTAAGCAGATGAAAATGTACGAAAGTAGCAGAAAAAAAAAAAACCCTCTGTTATTGGTACCTGGGAAATGTTCATTATGTTCTGAGACAGGTTCTCTATTTGTGGCCCTGGATAGCCAGGACTTGTTAGGTAGGCAAGGCTGCCCTCACACTTGTGGTGGTCCTCCTGCCTCTGTTTCCTGAGTGCGAGCTAGGATACCAGCATGCACCACCACACCTGACTTAAGGTCCAGGAAAGGTACAAAAAACTCTACATACTTTTCCAGGTTTTCCTGTCAATAAAAAAGACGCCCTCTCTGGCTCACGCTGGAACGAGAGAGGTGAATCCAAGTCCCTGTTTCTTCAGTGCCCCGCCTATGAATGGTTTATAATGTGATATTTGTCTCCATGGATTGTTTTGGATGATCAATCTGTTCCCATCTGTCCTTTACCTAAAAGTGATATTAAAATGCTCTCCCACAGGCAAAAGGTGACGCAAGCTAAAAACCATGCTCTTAATACTTAGAGACTCAGACCTTGACATTGATTTTTTACATTAAATGACTCCGGAAGGAGAGACTTGTCTCCATTGTTCAATAAAATAAACAATATTAAGTTCTTTGAAATCACATTATTTAATTGCAGGCCTGCTATAAAAAAGTATGTATGGTGTCCCAAGATATCAGGAGAGTAAGGAGAGTTCGCCCAGTCACTTTGTTCTAGTTATTGTATTTGCGGATGATGGTTACACATACATCAGATGAGTTTTTAAATCAAATTTACTTCCTATAGGTTTCAGGGAATAATGCTATTTTCATTTATTATCCTGGGATTTGCAATCAGCCCTTGAGTTCCTTCAATCACACAATGTCCTTTTTCAGGTTCGGTAATTGTGTTCTCATACTGACTGCTTTGCTAATCCAAAAACACCTACCTTAAAACAAATGGTGGGCAAAATAAACCACAAGATGTGGTTTTGTGGTTTTTTTTTAAAATTAATTCATGCCTTCACGCATTTGGCCGAAACACGGTTTCAAACAGAACTCATTTCTCACACTCATTGCATACAGACCCCATTTTATCCACTGTTGGTCAGATCTTTCCTATGTGTGTGCCCTGTGCCATATGTACATACATGTGCCCCTATGTGTGGGGTCATATGCACCCGTGTGTGCTGTGTGCATGTGAAAGCCAGCCGTTGAAGCTGGATGTCTTCCTCTGTGGATCTCCACTTTACTTCCTGTTGCTGTTGTTTCCATTTTTGTTTTGTTTTCTTGGTTCATTTTCATTATTATTATTTTTAAACTAAGGTTTCCTACTGAACCTGGAGCTTGCTCTTTCAGCTAGACTAGCCGGCCATCCAGCTCCTCAGTCTGCTAGTCTCTGTCTCCCCTCAACCCTCCTCAGCGCTGGGGTTGCAGACATGTTCCCCGGTGTGTATCTGGGCATCTGCACTGCACCATGCACATCTGGACTTCCTAGCTCACGCCATTACGCTTTTACAGCGAGCACATTACCCACTGAGCGGCCCTCTAGTCCCTCTCTCTAATGTTACTCTTCAGGTTGTTGCGTCTCTCATTTGGAGGGTTTTGATTTCTTCCTATTTTTCATCCATTTCTCCATTATTTTACTTTTTAAACTTGTGCTCCCTACAACTGATTTTCCTGAGACTCAGACTGCAGCCAGACTTGCACTCAGGAAGGCACTAATTGTTTTTCACAAAGACATTCAAAGTATTTTCATTCCAAGCCCAACCCAGGCTCGACCTGAAGGGACAAAAGGGCACCTGTTATTTACCTAGGGCAGTTCCACCTTTTTCTGTAATCAGATCCAGAGACCAGCCTGGGAAGTCTGGTCAGCCAGTGATACTGGTAGGTGGGAATCTAGGCCTGCCACTGGGATTTGACTAACCAGTGGAGGGCAGTGGGGCATCAAAGAGACCCTGGGGCAGATGTCGAAGCTATGTCCGAACCATTTTCTGAACCAAGCATTCAGAAAACAGTGATGGTCTCCATAGCAACGTGTGAGGGTCTGACCACGCTCTGCCCTCACACGTGAGATGCACAGTGATCAAGAATCTGGCAGAGCAGGAAATACCCTGAGACACAGTCATGCAGAAACGGGAGCTTTCCTCAGAATAGTCTCCTAGCAATCGGTCGGATCTCTGCAGGTTGTGACGAGAGACATGGATCTGGTGCAGAAAAGGACATGCCATGAAAGTGAGGAAGTTTAAGTTCTGGGGGCCCTGAGATAAGCTATGCAATGTACAATAAGGGATCCTTACTGTTATGAAGTTTGTGAGCCATTGGAAAAAGATCATAAACTCAATCTCATTATAATTAAAAGATTTATTGATTGACGGCTAGCAGGATGAACGATCTCTGAGCCAGATTTGAGATTGCCATGAAGGAAGGGGATATGGAAAGGTTTTTTAAAGGCGAAAACCACAAGAAGACCTTCACCATCTACACAAGCAAGCAAAAACTGCTCTGTTCTGCCAAGTTTAAGTGTTAAAGTGACTCAAAACAACCTCTGGGTATCTGCGTAAGCACATTACAGAAGCAAAATAAAAGCAGTTAGTCATAACATAACAAGTAGATAATCATGGCTGTATATTCTCAGGTGTGAGAGGGGTTACTGAGTCAGGGATACTGGGAACTTATCTTCCAGGAACTGGAGTCAGAAACAAAAGGCTGGTGAGCACCAAGATGAATGCCTAGCGTAAAACTGAGGAGTGACGTCAGTTCACAGATGGAATACCAATCACCGCAAAAACCACTTGCATTGTCCTTAAGTGGTGTGGGAAGTCCTTCTGTATGTGTGTTGCTTTTATTGGTTAATGAATAAAGAAGATGCTTGGGACTATGACGGGGCAGAATAGAGCAAGTTGGGAAAATCAGAACAGAGATGGAGAGAGAGAGAGTAGGCAGAATCAACCCATTGATGGAGTGGCAGGCTGCTTCCCACCACCCTGCTCCCGGCCGCCAGCTAGCTTTACCTGAAATAATTACATGGAAACTGTATTCTTTTAAATACTGCCTGGCCCATTAGTTCTAGTCTATTATTGGCTAACTCTCACATCTTGATTAACCCATATCTATTAATGAGTGTAGCACCACGAGGTGGTGGCTTACCAGGAAGGATTCTAGCCTACACCCATCTTGAGTTGGAAAATCATGGCGACTAACTCACTTCCCTTCTTCCCAACATTCTGTTCTGTCTACTCCACCCACCTCTGTTCTAACCTATCATGCCAAGCAGTTTTCTTTATTAATTAACCAATGAAAGCAACAGATAGACAGATAACACTCCTCCATCACCAGCCTAGTCTGTTTCAGTACTGGGGACTGAGCCTGGGACTTTGTGAGTGCTAGGCAAGTCATCTGCAGCTCAGGGATAGCCCCAGCCCCAACGTGTATCTTTTGTTGTTGTTGTTGTTGTTGCAGTTGTTGTTTTGCTGAGGTCTATGAAGTCAATAAGGAGAGGATCTCTACTGTTAGCCTGAAGCTCACAGAGATCAACCTGCCTCCACTCCATGAGTGCTGAGATCAAGGATGAGCACCACCATGCCCAGCTCAGCTAGGCTCTATTCCTAAACTGACTGCAGTTTCATGTGGTCCTGAAAGTGAGTTCTAGCCTTGGAGTGGTGGGCAAAAACAACATACCCCACATGCAGACCTGAGCACTGTGAACCTCCTACACATAAGCCCGTGTTTCTCCACACACACAGGCTCAGCACACATGAGCATGGTGACCCTGAAACCTAATGGTGAATGCAGGGCAGCTGCAAAATGAAGAGAGCTGGATCCCTCTCTCTACTCAGAAGGAAGAAACGTGAGAAAACCCATTTTGGACTTCTAGCTAGTGAGAAACAAACTTTTCCTAGTAAAAGTTTTGGATATTTTCTGTTGTGGCAGGTCATAGTGTCTTAGTAAATACTGTTCATACCAGGAGACCAAGGGCAATCTGTTCAACCATTATGCGCAGCTTTAATTAAATCTTACTGGCTTCATTGTAGACATTCATATACATATATGTGACATATTTTCCTGAATTTATATATGGATATGTCTAAAGTTATATTTCATTTTCTGAGTCCAAGTTGCTAGTTAATGAATTGAAGTATATTTCTATATTTTTAGTGTATCTGAGGTTGGGTCTTTTCCCATACACACACACTTTTTTTTTTTTTTTTGCAGACATTTCTAAAGAAACAGGTCTATCTGTAGTGGTTGAATGAACAGTGTCTCCCATATTGCTCACATTTCAAAACCTGGTCCCTGATTGGTGGCACCGTTTGGGAAGGTTGTGGACTTTTAAAAGTAGAGCCTTGCTAGTGGGAGCAGATCATTGTGGGCAGAATTTGAAAGTTTACATGCTCACCCCATTTTCAGTTTGCTACCCACTTTGTGTTGGCAGTGGAGGGTATGATCTCTCAGCTTCTTGCTCCAGCTGCCTGCTGCCATGCCTCCCCTCCACTGTTATAGGCCCCTTTTCTGGAACTGTAAGCCACCAAAGTCAGCCCTTCCTCCCATAAGTCATTTCGGTTGTGGTGTTTTATCACTACCACAAAAAATAACCAAGGAACCATCGACCAATCAGTGCAACAGGCCTTTAACGACTGGGGGTTTCCCTTTACTCCTCTATATGGCTGAGAAGTCTTCTTTTTTTATGCAGTTTTTATTACCATAGCTCTATAGTACAACTTAACATTGGGAATGGTGAGACCTCCAGCAATGCTTTTATTGTTAAGGATTGTGTTAGCTGGCTTGAGTTTTTCGTTTTTCCATGTGAAATTGAGAATTGTACTTTCAATATCTGTAAAGAATTGTGTTGGAATTTTGATAGTGATAGAATTGAGTCTGCAGATTACTTTTGGTAAGATGATCATTTTTACTATGTTAATCCTGTGACCCATGAGCACAGGAGATCTTTCCAGCTTCTGATATCTTCTCCAATTTCTTTTTTCAAAGACTTGAAGTTTTTATCATACTACTCTTGCACTTGCTTGGTTAGAGTTATCCCAAGACATTTTTTTATTACCTGAGGCTATTGTGAATGGTGTTATTTCCTTGACTTCTTTCTTAGTCCATTTGTCATTTGTATATAGATGGGCTACTGATTTTTGTAAGTTTTTTAAATTTAATTTTATTTATTGTTTTTAATTGAGTTATACATTTCCCCCCACTCTGCTTCCTTTTCCCCATCTCCTGTTTCATTCTTCCCTTTGCCCCCTTGCTTCCAGTTTACTCAGAGTATCTAGTCTTTTTCTCCTTCCTAGGTAGATTCATATATGACTTTCTTAGGGTCTTCTTTGTTGTCTAGGGAATGTGAACTGTAGGCTGATTGTCCTTTGCTTTATGTCTAAAAGCCACTTATATTTGTCTTTCAGGGTCTTAGTTACCTCACTCAGGATGATTTTTTTCTAGTTCTGCCATTTGCTATTAATTTCTCCCCCCAAATTAGCACAAGCTCTTTGCCATGGTTCATTGTCTTCCCATAATTTTTAATTTCATCAGTAGTGAAAGGCATTATAATTTCTGCTGGGTCTACTCTTGCTTGTTGACAAAGTCTCAATTTTCCTTTTATAATCAATTCAGAGACTTTTTCACTAAGTTTTTAATTTTTACTTGGTTTATGTGGTTAAAAGATTCATTCTAAGATAATATCTTCCCTCTGCATTAAAATTCCTGTAGGGGAAATTCTGGAAGGCAATATGACTAGAATACAATTAAGATTTGGATTCACTCTATTACATATGTAGATTTCTCCTCAGCGACAGCCAATTCTTTTTCTGCTTCAGCTGTTAATTCCCTGGGACTATTTAAGTCTTTGTCATTATCTAAAGTTTTGTTTAAATGAATTATTAGAACAGGTGTTATTCCAACAGCTGCTTATGGACTGGAAACAGCTCCTAACAATCTTTGATAGTAATTAAGAGTCTGCAATTGATCTCTCCTAAATTGTGCCTTTTGTGTTCTTTTTCTGTAACCTATTTTGTAACCTAGGTAATTGACAGAATATCTTCTTTGCATTTTTTTTTTCAGGAGCAATTTAAAATCCCCACTTAGGCAAAACTTTCTTTACTTCTTCAAACAGTCTTTCTAAAGTATCTGCATTTGAGTCAGATAACAAAATGTCATTCATGTAATGGTAAATTATAGATTTAGGAAATTGCTTGCATATTATTTCCAATGACTGACTTACAAAGTATTGGCATAGGGTGGGGCTATTGAGGATTCCCTGTGGGAGGACGGTCCACTAGTATCTTCTAGTAGGCTGAGAATTATTATTAGTAGGCACTGTGAAAGCAAATTTTTCTCTGACCTTTTCTTGTAAAGGTATAATAAAGAAACAGTCTTTTAAATCAATAAATATAAGAGGCCAACCTTTTGGTAATAGAGAAAGCAGAGGAATTCCAGATTGTAGGGGGCCCATGGGTTGAATAACCTTGTTAACAGCTCTTAGATCTGTCACCACTCTCCATTTTCCAGAATTTTTTAACAACAAATACAGAAGAATTTCAAAGGCTGGTTGATTCTTCAATAAGGCAAATATCAAGTTGCTCTTGCACCAGCTGTTCTAAAGCCTGCAGTTTGTCTTCTGTTAACCCTATGGGTTTCTAAGTTAACCATTTTAAAGGCAAGGTCATTAGTATCTCTGAGGGTTTGCAAGTTGCTTAGTGTACTTGTATAGCCTGACTAGTTGGTGACCTTTGCTTATAATATCCTTCCCAGAAACATGACTTTTTGGGAATGCAGGAACGTTAACTTGGCTATTCCAATGCTGCAATAGGTCATAACCCTAAACATTCACTGCAATATTAGCTATATATTGCCTCAGCCTTCCTTTCTGTCCTTTTGTCCCTATGCATTCTACCCACCTTGTGCTTTGTTTCACTTGAGATAGGGTTCCAATTCCTAGGAATTAAATATCTGCCTCTTGAAGAGGCCAATCTGGATGCCAAGATTCTAGAGTAATGATACTCATATTCACACCCATGTAATTCCTCAATTACAATGTCATTTTTGCATACTCTTAGCTTTGGTCTTTGATCATTTATAGAAATCTGCCAAAATGTACATTTCCTATTTCCTCTGCAGTTCTTTTATTCATCCTCCATATCTATTCCATCATCCAGAACAGTATGGGTTTTTACAGTAGGCACTGGATTGTTTAATTTTCCTGGTGAGACATTTTCTCCACAGTGACTGTAATGAATAGACCTTGTTTGATATGTAAGTCTCTGAGAGGTCCCCCAAGTAGTTTCCTGATAGTATTGAGTTGCCTTGTCTGTCTTTTGTCGACCTACATTCATTGGTCCAATGTCGTCCTTTGCCACACCTCCTACAGATAGAAAGCTGAGTTCTCTTATTCTTGCCATTTCTAGAGTAGACATTACTCTTAAGAATTCCTTGTCTACAGTCCCTTCTTAGATATCCTATTCTACCACAATTAAGACATTTGGCATTTTGGTGTCTCCTCATACCATTAGAAATCACTTCTCCTACCCAAGCCTTAGTTCTATAGTCAAATATTTCAACATTCATTGTATGCAAGATTCATTCATCCATTGGTGCTTATCTGACCTTTAAAGGCCCAAGGATCTTATTACATTCTAAGTTGTCATTTTCAAAAGCCAAATATTCAATAAGTACTCATCTAGCTTCATGGTCCTATTTGTACAGCCTCAGTTAATCATTGTAAGGAGTCGCTAAAGGATTCTTTCTGGCTCTGTTTAACTCTAATGTATGATTCAATTCTCTTTCTTGTTCTCTGAATCCTGTCACAAGCATTTATAGCTGCTGTGATATATAGGGACAAGGTGTGTTCATCGTAGCGAATCTGTTACTGAGGACTGGAGTAATGACCCTCACCAATAATTTGATTTAGGAATTCTCAAATCCTTTTGCTTTCCCCTGTTGTTCTAAAATTTTGCCTCATCTCTCAAATAACACACCAAAGCAGCTGAGGTCCATTTTTTTAGGTCCATTGAGATTATCTGAATAATCACACATAAAATTATGTGGGGTTACCTTATCACTTGAAGCCCATGTTTTCACCATTTATTGGACCAAAGGTGAATGTATCCAATAAGAAACTATTGCTTGTTTAATTTCTTTTAGATTGCTCATAGGTATTGATTCCCATGCGTGTTCTTTGACTATCTTAGGGTGCTTTGTGCCAGATGGTCTTTCTGAGGACATTTCTGGATATGCAGTTCAAACTCTGTGTAAGTCACCCAGGGGTCTCGCATGTACTGAGGAGGCTAAATCCTGTCCTTGTACCTTCTGCCCCTGCTCATCAATTTCAATAAATTCCTCAATCTTTCAATTCTTTTTACTACTGCCTTTTGTAAAGTCTGAGTCTCCCATCCAATGTTCTATTCTAATGCCCTCACTGAGGATTCCAAAATATGAAACTTGTCCAGTAAAGATAATGTTTCATCCTTGGACATAATTTTGATGGTGTGCATATTACCTTCCTGGAGAGATAACTTATCCATTAATCTATCATAACTTTTCAAGAGATTCTGATTGTTAAATTCAACAGCACCATTTCTTTCAGATAATTCTGTCAAATTGATACTATCCCTCTCCATAGTGTTGATCTCAACAAGCTGTTCATTATTAGTCTGTAAAGATTGCATTATTTCTAAAAGTGCCTCATTCTTGGTCCTATTATCAAAACCATTTTTAATGAGATAATATAAAAAAGAAGATTCCTAAAAAAAAAAAAAAAAAAAAAAAGAAGATTCCTAGAATCAAATAAAGGGTTGTGGAAGGAAAATTGCATAAGCCTTGTAGAAAATCATCCATAGTATAAGCAAAATAATTATTGAACTCCGAAATAGTTTGTTATCAGTAATTTTTGTAGTTTTTCATATTGTACCTATCATAAGGCCATTACAATGAATTGTAATTAGCATAATAGTCATTTTTGGCCAACAGGTGTCGCAGTTGCAGTCACATGGGCAAGAGACACTGGCAGCAGCAACAGCACAGTGTTGCTTACTTAAGCACTAAAAAATATGCTTTGCTTATCAAATTAAGAGCAGCTATTAAGGCAATCAAACAATTCTGAGAGTTGGAGCCAAAGACAAAGAGAAAACCCAAAGTTTTCTGTCAGTGCAAGTTACGGACTATGTGTACCATGGGGAATCACAGGCAGTGGCATCTGGACCAGTGTGTAATGTGTTCAGCAGCAGTGTGTGGGTCATGAACTGGGGAGCACTGAACAGCAGCCCGCTGCATCTGAGTGCTGGCTGGAGCAGCTAGCAGGAAAGTCAGTGCACAATGTGCTATGCGGCTGGCGAACCCATCCCAAAAAGGGTGGACTGGTCCCCATGTTCAGGCATCAGATGATGGCAGAAGTTACAAAATAATCCCACACTAGTTCAGAATTACATATAATAAAGAGTTATTTATTTAGGAGTAGACTCACAGATCACAGTCCTAGATCACAATACCCTGCACGAATGGGAAACAGGAACCAAATCTAGCAGCCGGAAGCCAGAGCTGGAAACAAGAGAGTGAGTGCATGCTTTACAGATGCATTTATAGTATAAGAGACCACACCCAAGTGGACTGTTATCTTAAAGGCTATTGGCTGAAGGAGCTCCCACAGCAATATTGAATAGATGTTGAGAGAATGGACAGCCTTGTCTTGTTCCTGATGTCAATGGGATCACTTTAAGTCTCTCTCCATTTAGTTTGATGTTGGTTGTTGGCTTGCTGGTATATTGCCAGCCTGGTGTGTGAATCAAGTTCCAGCACAGCCAAAGCTAAAGAGAGAAACTCTTTCTTTAAAAACAAAACAAAACAAAATGCCAGTGTGTGCACTGATGGCATTAAAAGTGTGCCATTTACTGTCTGTCCCAACAATTTTTCTATAAAAGCTTCTAATATTGTTTATATTGTATGAATATGGGTGTTTTACCTACAAGTATGTCTGCTGACAGAGTTTCTGTCCCACCTGGTCCTGCAGTCATTCAGTACCAAAGAAACACACAGAGGTCTACATTAGTCATAAACTGGTTGGCCTATTAGCTCAGGCTTCTTATTAACTCTTAAACTTATATTAGCCCATAATTCTTGTCTGTGTTAACCACATGGCTTGGTACCTTTTATCAGCAAGGCATTCTCATCTTGCTTTCTCTGCATCTGGATGTTGCCTGCAGACTGAGCCTTTCCTCTTCCAGAATTTTCCTGTTCTGGTTGCCCTGCCTAAACTTCCTGCCTGGCTACTGGCCAATTAGCAATTTATAGTCTTGTACCCTGTAAAGATTTGCTACTTGTATTTTAATTCAAAATATGGCATTTAAAATGTTATAAAAACTTAGGACTTTTCATGACAAATGAGAAACATTCACTCCTGGCAGTACCAATTACTTAAAAGGGAAAGCAGTGAAGAGGCTCCTCATGGAGTTTGTTAGCCATGTGGGTAAGAAACTGCTCTTGCCTGGACTGCCTGATATTATGTTGTATAAACCGGACATACAGGACCCACAGAGAAATAATTGCTAAACTTGCCTAAGGAAAGTAAGACCATCCTTTGAGGTTCCTGATTCATGAGTCTGCCAGACATTCTACAGAACATAAAAAAAGTGGCTGACAAACTGCCATCAGGAAAAACTGTTTTTATAATTTCCTGCTTCATGAAAAAAATCTGATGGATACCATGGGCCTGTAGACTAAAGATGGATGGATGCTCCAGTGATACAAACAACAACAACAACAAAAAAAAAAACTTTGGGTCACCGTCCAGGCAACAAGATATCTCTGTCAATTCTAGAGTTTTGAAAGTTGCTTACAATACACTTCCTGTTTACTTAAATAATAATTTATCCTTCTGGGGTCTTTGATAGAGTTAAAAAAATAGATAGTTATAGTCTTCCTTAGTTATAATAAAAGATAAAGTAGATATAAATATAATTGTAAATATTGCTTAATACCTGTTTTGTTATATGTAATTTTACTATATTAAAGTTAAAGCCTTCCTTTTATTTAAACAAAAAGGGGAGATGATGTGGGAAGTCCTTCTATATACGTGTTGCTTTTATTGATTAATAAATAAATAAACTGCTTTGATCCTATAACAGGGCAGAACAGAGCTAGGTGGGGAAAACTAAACTAAATGCTGGGAAAAAGAAGATGAGTTAGTCAGAAGACATGGAGCCACCGCCAGAGACAGACATGCCAAAACTTTGCCAGTAAGCCACAGCCACATGGCAATACACAGATTAATGGAGATGTGTTAATTTAGTATATAAGAGTTGGCCAGAAAGACACTTAAGCTATTGATCAAACAGTATTGCAAATAATTCTGTGTGGTTATTTCAGGAGTCTGGGCAGCCAGGAACACACAAGCCGACTCCCACTACATATGTCTGTCCACTATGTACATCTCCTACAAAATATTTGGAGAAAATACAGCAAAACAAAAGATTCTTGTTCAAGCCCTATTTAGTGCTCCAGTCCCTTCCTGGCCCCCTTGTGGTTGTGTGGGGCCTTGCAACCAGATCTGACCAACCAGCTCAGAAGCAGTGCACATCTCTTCCAGGATGTATTTAATTGCCAATGTGACTTTCTTAGGAGCTATATTTTCCCTCTGGCGTGGTGACCAATGACATTTGAGATGGCAGCTGTTCTGCTGGCCTTGGTTTCAGTGTGATGGTGATGCTCAGAGATCTCTTGCTAACCCCTTATGTAAGTGAAAAATAAATCTGTTACTTTAAACCATTGAGATCTGGGGTTGTTTGTTTTAACAACATAGAGGAGCCAAACATGACTGACAGACATTGACGTATGACGGCAATTACAAATAACCAATGTGTTCTTTCACGTGGGAAAGCCAAAGAAATGATTATGCATGCAGATTATAGATTATGCTGTTGGCAGTGTAAACCGCTCTTGAAGAATATTGAATGAGATAGGGAACCGCTCACCATAGAAAATTATAGAATGTATTAAATAAATGTATACATGAAATTATATAAAAAAACTTTGCACGGTAATTGCTTAGTGGTATTGGTTATTGCAGTATAATTAGAAACACATAAATAATGAGCCATCCCAGATCCAACATGAGTTACGTTCTAGCTGAGGCAGTCCTAAGCTCTGGCTTGTGCTGTCTTGTAGTTACAAGGCAGGGGGTTCTGGGATGCCAACCTCATTTAACATACCTGCAGGGCATGATCAAGTCAGCAACTGACTTGAACATCTTGCCCTTGGTATACGAGAAGCTGTGGGTTTGGAGCTAAATGATGCCACAGAACCCACTGGCCAAAATCCCAGGGTTGCAAGCTTCAGGCAAGGATGTGGGAAGGGCCACCCACCCACACCTACTCACCGACTTGTCCTGAAAGCCCCTGGTTTACGTTGCAGATGCCTCAGCTGCTGACTGGAACCTAGCCTCTCCAACAGCTGATGCAGGGACCCGATGACGCACCCTGGAAGTGTGGGGGAGTAAAGCCAATGGAGCGAGTGTTGATCAACTGGACAGGGGGCCAGATGATGAGCACTTCCTTGGAACTCAGGAAGGGAGAGGTAATCACTCCATACTGTCTCTCTACAGACATCCTGCAAGACCCGGCAGTGAGTTTCACTTGTCACCTGCTGTGGTCAGCTTTCTCACCCACCTTCTACTTTGTCACCTTCCTCCACAGGATCTGACTCCTCCAGCAAAGCGTGTGAAGGACTGGCTCGGAGAACCAGCAATGTGCCGTCTGTGAAGTGACTCCTATGTTCTACTCTCTGCCGTCCTAACTGCAGTGCACAGCCCTGTCCCCTCCAGCATCAACTCCAGCCCATTCTAGGAAGAAGCAGAGGTGAGGAGGTGACACAGCCTGAGCACAACAATGGAGGTGCTAGTATATGACTGCCTAAATCTTGGCAACGCTCTCAGGATTTTAGATGCCTTGTTACAGGTTTTCGACATACAGAGACAAGAATAGAATATATACATATACATATATATATATATATATATATATATATATATATATATATATATACCACTTCTGAAAACCCTACACTAGCTAGAAGGCTTGCTGGTCAAGCATGGATAGCTGTGCCGGCTAGTTTGATGTCACCTTGACCCAAGCTACCGTCACTTTGGAACAGGGAATTTGGGTGGAGAAAACGCCTTCGGTAGATGGGTCTGTGGGCAAGCCTGTGGGGACATTTTCTTGACTGCTGGTTAGTGTAAGAGGGGCCCACATCACTAGTAGTGGTATCACCCTGGGCTGGTGGGCATGGGTGCTATAAGAAGGCAGGCTGAGGGCTGGAGAGTTGGCTCAGAGGTTAAGAGCATTGACTGTTCTTCCAGATGTTCTGAGATCAATGCCACAGCAACCACGTGGTAGCTCACAATCATCTATAATGAGATCTGGTGCCCTCTTCTGGTGTGCAGGCAAACATGCAGACAGAATACTATATGCATAGCAAAATAAATCTAAAAAACAAAGCGGGGGGGGGGGGGGGGGGGGGGGGGGGAGAAGAAGGCAGACCGAGTAAGCCTCGAACAAGCAAATCAGTAAGACCCGTTTCACAGTGACTTCTACTTCAGTTCCTGCCTCAGACTTCCGGCCCTGGCTTTCTAGGGTGACAGAGTGTGACCTAAGTAAGAGTTGTAAGATAAAATGAAGCGCTTCCTCCCAAGTTATTTGTAGTTACAGCGTTTCTCCAGAGCAACAAGACTCCTAGGGTAAGAGCTTTGCCATTGCTCTGCTGTAGGGACGTTTCTTTGCTTTTCTGTAGATGGCTTCCGACACATTCAAGCCATTACAAAGCCAGCACTACCAATCAGCCGCGTCTCCCTGGCACAGGGATACGTTTCCGTTTCTCCGGGCCCCTGGCTGGCTCTCAAGACCTTCGGCTCTGGCATGGTCTGCGCCAGCTCTGGAGTGGAGCCTTCTGCAATGGTCGAGCCAGACTCCCGTGTGGGTGTCCTGTTAGCTGGGAGCCACCTGCTCACCGACTCTTGGCCTGCCTTCACTTCCTGACAACTGAGCTTGTGCGGGTAACTCTGGCCCTTAGGTACTGACCTTTGGCCTATGGCAGATCTTCTCAGCTCCCACGTTTTTCCTAGGCTAGTAACCCCTAGCTGCCTGGTTCCCGGAAGGAGACGCTGTTTTGAGAGGCTGTGAGACTTTTAAGTGATGGGACCCAGTGGGAGGAGTGTGGGTCTGGAGTTGAGGGCAGGTACTGAATATTAGAGCCCACCCTCTCTTCTGGCCCTGTTGCTCAGGTTCCTGGTCCCTTGAGAAGCGAACAGGAGCATTTTACCCCGCCATCATGCCTTCCCTGGCATGACAGGCTAGAGAATAGCTGCTCAAATGTAAACCTAAATACATTTTTCCTCATCCAAGTCTCTTCTAATCAGGTGTTGGGTCAGATCAATGAACAACGCAATGATTGCATGTTGTACAGGCCAACCAAGTCGGGCCGGTGGTGGCACGTGCTTTTAATCCCAGCACTTGGGAAGCAGAGACAGATGAATCTCTGTGAGTTTGAGGCCAGGCTGGTCGACAGAGCAAGTTCCAGGACAGCCAGGGCTACAAGGGAAGCCCTGTCTTACAAAAACAAAACAAAACAATAACAACAACAAAAGTCACTCAATGCCTTGAATTCATTCGTCAGTCCTGTTATTCCTTTCATAACAAAAATAACTATGGACTTTTTAATT
This sequence comes from Alexandromys fortis, assembly GCF_014885135.2. Taxonomy (NCBI): domain Eukaryota; kingdom Metazoa; phylum Chordata; class Mammalia; order Rodentia; family Cricetidae; genus Alexandromys; species Alexandromys fortis. The sequence goes on along the minus strand of NW_026068024.1, from coordinate 2,657,951 downwards.
CTTAAATGACATTTATTTATTTATTTTGTGCATGTGTGTGTACGTGCATGTGTGTGTACGTGCATGTGTGTGTGTGTGCACGCGTGTGCAAATGTGCATGCCACAGTAAACATATGAAGATCAAAGGACAACCCACCGGAGCTGGTTTTCGCCCTGTACCTTGTGGGTCCTTGGGATGATGAGGTCATCATCTTTGGCATTCGGTGCCTTTGCCCACTGAGTCTCTATAGACATTAATTTTAATGTGGCTTCAGAACCTTATACTAGCGATGGCCTCCCAAACTCAGGGCCATTTCTCGCAATCAGGCACAGTCTGTGTTTGTTGAGAAAATGAGTAAGGCTTGCTCATACACAGTAACCTGGCTCAAGAATGGAGGCTTACATCTTAGTTCATTTCTCCAAAAGGGTTTTGAAAACCTCAGGGCCATCTTGAGACCGTGGATTCCCCATCACTGCTATAAGGACTTGAGAGGTGAGGAAGGCAGCAGGGTTTAATTGGATGCTAAGTGCACACACGAAGAACCCAGCCTTCTCAACCAGCTTGTAAGTCTTCAGAGATTCCCCCAAATAATTGGGATTTCATTTATATCTGGGTTCTTCTCAGATTTATTTGATTTGATTTCATGTGTTCGTGCGAGTGCCTGCATGTCTGTGTTTGCCCCACAGGCATGCCTGATGCCCAGAGGAGCCAGAGGAGACTATCTACAACTGGAGTTATAGGCAGTCGAAAGCTGTCTGATGTGGGTGCTGGGAACTGAACCCGGGTCCTCTGAAAGAACAGAAAGTGCCCTTAATCTCTGAGTCAGCTGTCCCGGCACTACACTTTACAAAGAAACTGAATTATCTAAACTTTAGGATGTCAATTTAAAAATTATTCCTGATTTTTCTTTCTGTAGAATTCTATTCTTGTTTTAGGGAGAGTCTCTTCAACAATCTTAGATAGAATAATCTCACCATAAAAATAGTGACTAATAGTATTATTGTTGTTGTTACCTATATTTACTATGTATTTTACATTTACTATGTGCTTTAGCAAGTACAGTGAAATTCAAAGCTCAAGAAACCCAATTTCATTGAGAAATCTATTGATCTTAAACTAGCAAAGAAATCTACAAGGCAGTTTGTGTATATTACTCTAAGGATATTACATTCATATATACATATTTTAGCTTAAAAAACTATATGCATACCTTGAAAAGCAATCTGGAATAAACAGATTTCACTGCCAGTGCCTATATAATCAAAGTCCGTGAACGAAGATAATATACATGATGATAACTAATACTGAATATGCTAAGCACAAGGTCTGGATTTGCAGGTTTTTGAGTCCATGTGGTGATGTACGCCATACATTTTCACCTTTTTTTTTTTAATATCTAAGAGTGGCTATCAAAACATGGAGCTCCCGTGTCCCCACCAGCACATTCGCACGCCAGGCCCACCCACCTACAGCATTGTGGAAAGAACAGAATTAATGGGAATTTTTGAAGTGTTCTAAATTTTCAGGAAGAAAGTCATTGCATCAGCCTTTCTCTTCTAGCAGCGTACACAGATCCCCAAGGAGAAAAGCGTTCTGTCTCCCTTCACCTATTCACCCCTGATGCAATCCTCCAACCCCCAAGTTCACTGGAGGAACAATGCTCTTGACTCAGATGACAGCTATTTGCAAAACATTTCTTGAGACTTCCTGTCTTAAGACCTGTTGCCTGCAGACTAACCTAAATATTTGGCACTTTCGTGGAGTCCAGGCAACAGAAGGGACAGTCATGTTGGTCTCTCTCTGTGTTAATAACCCATCGATGAGTCATATTTACCAGTGTGGGAACAAGTAAAAGGCAGATGATGGTTTACAAAGAAATAAGGACAGAACAAGCTAGGCCTCCTTATATCCTCCTCCTTCTCTGATCAAGACTATATTCTTCACAAACGCTGCCCCAAACCTCCAAGACCACAAAGCCACGTACTTCATTCGGTACCATGGCAGTAACTGTCCGTGTATATTCCAGTTATCTCCGGGGCTGTGCAGGACCCAGGGCTGCCTGCATGAGAAGGCTGCTTGCCCCTTCATGGTATTTTCTAGAAGCCATAAGTTATTTTTATTTTCCTGCATTTGACAAGCGAGGGTTTTGATGAACCCACTGGTTGTAGTTGCCTGGGTAGCAGCAAGCAGCGTCCTGCCGTCAGAAGGTGTTCTCAGACTGGTGCTGATGCTGTAGTTGCTGTTTGTTCCTCACTCCAACTCACTTCTTATAAGGTGGACTAGACCCCATATCGCATTGTTTTTGTTGTTGCTGTGTTTTTAGTTTTGTTTGGTTTTTTGTTTTGTTTTTTTTTGTTTTTGTTTGGTTTTTCGAGACAGGGTTTCTCTCTAAGAGTCCTGCCTGTCCTGGAACTCACTTTGTAGACCAGGCTGGCCTCAAACTCACTGAGCTCCACCTGCCTCTGCCTCCCGAGTCCTGGGATTAAAGGTGTGCCCAACTATGCCATTGTTGTTTTTAACATAGGGTCTTGCTATGCATCCTAGCCTGTACTCACACTTCTCTCTGTCTCTCAGGGTCTGAGGTTGCAGGCATGTCTTTCTAGACCCGCAGCTTTTTGTTGAGTATTAGACAAGGATGGGAGAAAGAAGGGCTGAAGCAGAGGCGTTGCAAATATCCCCATAGCGTGCCTCAGTGGAAGATGTTTGGATTATTTCTACATCTCCTTCTGAGGCAGCATACCACCCCTCATTGTGAATGATCAGTGTCTTTGTTCTCCGGCTAGCAGATGGCCAGCTCCAAAACTCTTAATCAGCCCATTTAAGCTCTAGACGACGATGTCGCTCATTTGATAAGAAGCGAAGAACGATATCCAGCCTGCCAGGCAGCCCTTGCAAATGGTGTGTTAGTGACATTGCCAGCACCACAGACATCTTTTTACTTGACCATTGCATTCATGTGCAAGTCAGAGCAGAAGTTCGTGTTCCTCACGTCTTTCTAACGCCTCCTAAAATGGTGTGAAATCTGGTAAGAGATCGGTCTTGGGAACCTCTCAAAACAAGAGCCAAGGGCTAACTAGCTGTGCATTCTCTGCTCCCGCTGGGAATCCTTTAAGATTCTGTAGACCTCTGGGAGATGGAAACATCTCTGTACAATGAAGGGTTTTCTGTCCACTCATCCAGGGTTTGGACTGGAAGAACACCTCACCCTCAGGACAGAATAGCACAGAAGTTCATCACCCTCTTGTGTCGTGAGGAAGACATGTTGGTGCTTTTGGATGTGAAATATGTAAAAGAGATCTGACATACCGGTCTGGAGGCTATGTTAATTTGGGCGATGGTGTTGGATGAGCCCTCCAAAGCAGGCTCTGTATGGAAGACCGTTTTTATGCACACGGGCATGTGGATCAATCCCTTCTTCTACAGGGGCTTTCTGACCAGCTTCCCTGGTGAGCCACCAGCAGACTCCTCACACATGTAAGAGCTCAGAAGATTCTCTTTGCTTTTCCAAAATACGATGCATTCAGTTTTCTAGGGGCAGCCTCCTTGTGTTTTCTTTGCTATCAGTCTTCAGTGGAGCAAGGAGTGTGATGAAAAACTGGTAGTATCCTAGGATCTGAGCAGTGGTACAAGGATGGTTGCTTTTGCTGGCAGAGGCTGCAGAGCTTGGAGCTGGCCAAAGCACATACAGTACAGGTCTCAGAATCAAAACCAGACAGGTGACTTGATTCCTGTGCCAGTCCAAACGCCTGGATGGAGACATTTGGAGCACTCATTTTTTTATTTGTTCTCTTAAGACATGTTCACTTAAAGTTAATTATCTGTTGGGTACTATGTTAATTAGTTATGAACAGCTTGGCACAACCTAGACAGAACCTCAGCTGAGGGACTGCCTAGATCGTATTAACCCGTGGCTGTGTTTGTGAGGACTGTCCTGGTTGGTGCTTGATGTTAGAGGGCCCAGCCCACCATGGGTGGCACTATCTCCAGGTAGGTGAGTATGAACCTTGAAGACATTGAGCTGAGCATGACCCAGTGAGCAAGCCCACAGAAAGCGTGTTTTCTGCCTTGATTCCTGCTTGAGTTCCTGCCCTGGCTTCCTTCAGTGATGAAGTATGACCCGGAAGTGTAAGCTGAATAAACCCTTACCTTCCCTAAACTGATTTTGGTCAAAGTGTTTTAGCACAAAAACAGAGAAGCAAACTAAAATGGGCACTATTAGATGATGGAGGTGGGTCTTGGATCTTATCTGTTGCTTTCATTGGTTAACTAATAAAGAAACTGCCTAGGCCCATTTAATAGGCCAACCCTTAGGTGGGTGGAGAAAACAGAACAGAATGCTGGGAGAAAGAAGTTGAGTCAGGAGTCGCCATGATTCTCCCACTCCAGACAGACGCAGGTTAAGATCTTCCCTGGTAAGCCACCTCGTGGGCTACACAGATTATTAGAAATGGGTTAGATTAATATGTAAGAGCTAGCCAATAAGAGGCTGGAACTAATGGGCCAAGCAGTGTTTAAAAGAATACAGTTTCCGTGTAATTATTTTGGGCTATAAGCTAGAGCTAGCTGGCGGCCGGGAGCTGGGGCGGCAGGGAAGTGGCCCGCAGCTCCACACAACAATTAAAGGTTCATGTATGCATTAAAAAGGGGGAACAAACATTGTCCTTTGTGGGGTTTACATTTGGTAAGGAGGAGACAATCGCCAAGGAATGTGCCAACAGGCAAGGGCGTCCCACCAGCAGGCAGTCCCCTGCAGCAGGCTGATATTCCAGCTTGCATGGGCATGACAGTTGAATAAGCCAAGTCAGTCCAGAGCCCGTGTTTGTTCCAATTTCTCCCCTTGTGGAACATAGGTCAGGATGTCTGGGTTCGGATACTTTGATTTCCAAATGCAAAAACTGATCCCTGATCTGAACGCAAAGCTGTTCTCGCTCCAGCATGGAAGATCTCTGGGCGTTTTTTGATGGTGTCACATTTCAAAAGCCTGGTGCTCAAGCAGGATGACTGCCCCCACCATGAGCTCCAGTCCCAGGACATCCTGGTTCTGGCCCAGCTCTGCCATGAGATGTAGATCCAAAGGCAGGGTGCTTAACCTCGGGGAACCCCAGCCTGTTCACCTGGAAAATGATTGGAGCTCATTTTAAAAATACAATATTTGTATTAATACGTTGGGAATTTTATACATGAATATAATGTGAACATATTAACTCCTCTTAGATCCACTTCCCATACTTCACCTCTTCCCAACTTCAGGTCCTGTTTTTTGGTGTGTGTGTGTGTGTGTGTGTGTGTGTGTGTGTGTGTGACACCAACCCAACCCAGTTCGTGCTGTTCCTATAATCATGAGTATAGGCCCATTCCCTGGCACATCAGTTGACCTACCATGGGTTATGACTCTCCTTCCCCAAGAAGCCACCTGCTCCTCAGCTAAGGGTGAGAACTCGTGAGCCCCTCTTGCTCCAAGCTGGAATATTGACTAGATTGGTCTTGCATAGGAAAGCTCCTTTTTTCTTCTGATCATATTATTTTTAAAAAAAAATCTCATTTCTTAAAGTGGCCTTAGCAATATAAATACAATATAAAGTTCATGGTTATAAAAGATGCCTGGAACAAAAGCAGCTAAGTGAAGGAAGGGGTTTGCTTGGCTTACACAGGCAAGTTACACGGGAGTGTGTGCTCCGTTTTGTTTATTTGCCACAACAACCTCGTTCTTCACTGAATACAATCGTGTGCTTCTTCCACACCCTTTCCTGCGTATTGGATTCTCAGAAATTTTAGGATCTCTTCCAATGTGGAAGTGATTTCTTACTAATAAAGAAACTGCCTAGGCCCATTTGATAGGCCAACCCTTAGGTAGGTGGAGAAAACAGAACAGGATGCTGGGAGAAAGAAGCTGAGTCAGGGAGTCGCCATAATTCTCCCACTCCAGACAGACGCAGGTTAAGATCTTCTCTGGTAAGCCACCTCGTGGGCTACACAGATTATTAGAAATGGGTTAGGTCAATTTGTAAGAGCTAGCCAGTAAGAGGCTGGAACTTATGGGCCAGGCAGTGTTTAAAAGAATACAGTTTCCGTGTAATTATTTCAGGCATAAGCTAGCCATGCGGGCGGCCGGGTGCCGGGGACGCAGCCCCGCCGCTCTTATCACTACATTCCAATAGTTCTATCACAATTTGAGCTCTTTCCTTTTTTCCTTTCTTACCCCATATCAATGTTCTTCGTGTTGCTTACCCATGAGAACCCAGTATGATATAAATTGTAAGTGGTACTTAATACCTATTATCTATTTTGCGTGATTGTTTCTGAAACCACATAACCTAATGTCATCACCTGAAGATGGACACTTGAAAGAAATCCCGCACTAGCTCAGAACTAAGAATAATAGAGGGTTATTTATTTAGGGGTAGACTTACAAAAACAATATCCTCTGCTGGAATGGAGAACCGCAACTGAATCCCACAGTCGGAAAAGAGGCCAGATGCATGCTTTAGTCGGCATTTATAGTTAAGAGGCCACGCCCAAGTGGGCAGGTAACTTAAAGGCTACTGGCTGTAGGATTTCCTACAGCAATCACCTTTATCCGAAATGAAGGGAGAGTGATCCACCGAGGGTTGGGAAGTTTTCTTGAGATTGTCTTCTCCGGCTCCAAACTCATAAATGCTCTTCCAGCTAGCTCAACTGGTATGAAGAGGAAAGCAACGGGGAGGGGGAGAAAAGGGGAGGGGGGAAGGAAGGGAAGGGGAGAGAAACCACCAGTAAAGGAATAGGAAAAATTAAACTCAGGAGCTATTAGTTTCACCCTCTTTCCTTGAAAAAAGAAAAAGAAGTGTATTCAGACCCACGGAAAGTATACAGTATTGCAATTCATATTGTCCGCTTTAGTGAGACCACAGAGCTGATAAAAACAATGCTTCCTGTTTTCACCATCACAATGTTATTATCTGGGTCTATTTAGGAAGCGGTGGGATGGCAGCAGCTCTCCAGTCTTCCATTCTGAAGTTAGGTACTGGGTTCAGGGTCAAGGGCAGGGCAGGCGCCCCCCCCCCAGCTCAAGGTCAAAGCCTGCCTAAGACTAACCCAAAGGCTCAGGTCCCAGAAGAGGTGAAAGTTAATTCACAAATTCCTTGGCGATAAATCCTGTCTCTGGACTTCTAAATAGCCCATTCTATTTTCAAGTAAGGTCAAGTTCGGAAGCTGAATTCAGGACAAGAAAGATCCAATAATACTCTTGGCTGGAAAGGCTGCCATTCATCAGCAGACCACATGCCTGGGTGCTCGCCGGCTTACCTCGATTCATGACCATTTTGGGGAAGGTATGATGTCTGTCTAAAGCCCCGGCTTTGCTCCTGAGGCTCCGGTGCCCCAGCCAGAAATTGTGGGCAGTTGATCCTCGGTGGAGGTAACCTCTGCAGGGGCAGCTTTAGCTCCATGGCGGCGGTTGCCAAGAGGCTTTACACTCAATCACATCCATTGACAAGCTGGAAGCTGCTAGGTCACTGGCTGAAAGCCTCAGCCAGGTTATTTATGAGTTGCTACAACTTCGGGACTTTGTTTCATGCAAAGATCTGAAGGACTGGAATGGTTTTATTCAGAGAGACGGAGATTGGAAAGAGCTGTCGGGTACTTACAAATTCTTCCAGTTACAATGATCTCTAACACTTGAGCAAATAGTTACATAAGTCTATTCAACTTCCAGGATCTTGCCCTCCCCCTGAGCCACTTCCATGGAGTAGCACGCCCCCAACCGCAATCATTCTGAAACTCATAAATCTCGCAGGCAGCTTCTCCATCTCCTCTCTTTAAGACCAGCTTGCCAAAACTGAGCGAGGACTACTTGTCAGCTGGCGTTACCGGGTGCTGTTCCTTTTCTTTGGTTTTTAAAAAATAACAACTAGTAATAGACATACTAATGTAGAAAGAGGGAACCTCACAGGACCCTCACCCCTAGACAAAGAACTATAGCAACTGACTGCCAGGAAGGCAGAGCTCATTCCCCCCAAGGGCTGAGCCCCTAGCTGGTCATCCAACACCAAGTGATCAGCCCTGACATCATAACCACACAAGTAGCACTAAAGGACTCAGCAAGGTGTGTGTGTGCGTGTGTGTGTGTGTGTGTGTGTGTGTGTGTGTGTGTGTAATAAGCAAAGAAAAAGAGACCATGAATTTGAGAGGACATGAGGAAAGGGCATGAGAGGGGTGAGAGGGAGGGAAGGGAAGGGAGGAAATGAGGCAACGCACCTTAACTTTAAAAGGGTTCCCAGTTCTAAAGTAAGCCCTTTTCTGCCTTTATTTCCATCTTAAACACTTTGAGAGTGTTGTATAGCGTTTGCTTTTGTAGGAATGATCTCTACAACCTTTCCACCGTGCTGATGTAAACCTCTACACCCTCAGACAAAGGCCTGGGTTTCCCCTCCCCTCCCCTGGTCATCCTGCCGTCCCTGTTCTGCTTTCTAGAGGTCTGAATATTCACACAGCGATCACAGAAGCCAGAGAGGGAGATAGTCCCCATGACCTTGGCGTTATAAATGGTCGTGAGCTGCCACGTGGGTGCCAGGGACCAAATCTGGGTCCCCTGAAAGAGCATCAGTGCTGCTTGCGTGGTCACTCTCATACCTTGCTGTGAATCAGACCACACAGCGTAAGTCAGGGGTTCTCAACCTTCCTACAACCCTTCCGTAGAGTCCCTCGGGCTGGGGTGACCTTCAGTCACAAGTTTACTTTTGTTGCTACTTCATAACTGTAATTTTGCTACTGTTGTGACCCACAGTTGAGAACCTCCCGTGTAGGTCTTCCCGTGTCTGGATTAGCATAGTGTTCTCACAGTTCATTTTGTAGCGTGTGGCGGGATTTCCTCTTTGAACGGCTGAATGACACTCCATAGCGTCTGCAGGCCACATTCTGTTTACTCACCTGTTGGTCAGCATTCAGGGCGAGTCAACCTCTTGACTGTTTTAACACTGAGACGTGAGTGTCCAAATCTCTTAGAAATCCCGTTTTCAGTTATTTTGAATAAATATCCAGACATGGGGTTGCTGGCTCACACGATAATTTTACTTTAAAGTTTTGGGAAACGCCATACTGTGTCAGATAGCTTTTGTGTGCTTTATGCTTCTACCAACCTCCAGCCCCCACTTCTGCTCAGCTCTGCCAGCTGTGTCATCTGCCCTTGTTCTATTGAAGAGCAAAGGAGCCAGGCAATTTCAAGTAATTCAGTTAAACAGTCTATCAAATCAGTCATGTGTGTTGCTATCTTTCTGACATGGGTTTATTCCTTGTTCCATAACAGAAAACTCTCTAGCTTCACACACACACACACACACACACACACACGCACATATACACAAACACATACACACATACACATATACACGCACATACACACACATGCACACACACAGAGGGAGAATCAGCATACACAGACCTCTGATGCAGCAATTCAACAATGACAAATACTCTGGCACCAAGTACATGTATGAGAAAGTTCATGGCAACTTTACCCACAGTGCAAAGCTAGAGACTTTGAGTTCCATCAGTGGATAAACAAACCACAGTTTAGTTACACAGCACAGTGCTAAAGAGGCATGAAAAGTGAGCTTCTGCTGCTGTGACTGCACACATGAAGTTCATACAGACCATGTCATGTGTGGAGGTGAGGTCCAGAGTGCTGTGCGTGGCAGGAGTCTGTTTGTATCAAGTTTAAGATGGGGAAACTGTGGAGCGAGGTTAGTATGATTCCTAGCATTAGCTAGTAGGGAGCAGAATTCTTTGGGATTCACCAGTTGGTGGTGGCACACGCCTTTAATCCCAGCACTTGGGGGACAGAGGCAGGTGGATCTCTGAGTTTGAGGCCATCCTGGCCTACAGAGTGCGTTCCAGGATACAGGACAGCCAGGACTAACCAGGAGACCCTGTCTTGAAATGTCAAAAAAAATTATTTGAGAGTCTATAAATACGTCATTTCTCTACCTGGGTAACAGTTGCATGAGTATAGATATATATGTTTGTGAAAATTAATTATAATATGAAATAATTTAAATCTGCATGCTTTTATTTATAAAAGTTATAATTCCGAGGAAATAAAAGATTAAGCCTTAGCAAGAAGACCCATTTGTTCTAATAAAAATATCCCTTTATATTTAAAAGATGCTAATACCAAAAAAATAAAAAATAAAAATCAACTAGCAAATGAATTTGGGAAGTATTGGAGAGAAGGAAAAAAATTCCAAGCTTAGAATTGACATGAATCTTCCAACGGGTCAGAGTAATGGGGGGGGGGGTGCAGAGACAATGTAACAAACTTATTCACTCTGTAGGTAACCCCCACACACACCAACCCTAACCCTAACCCACCCCCTCCACCCCCGGCAGTCAACTAGCAAGTGAATTGGAAATGTGAAGGTTATTTACCGGCTCCTAACTTACTCTAAATGTATCAATTTTAAGAGCTAAGCCCCATCGCTCAGCTGTCATTGCCAGCAACCGACTGAGGCTTCACCTCCAGTTTAGATTTGCAGCTCTGCGGTGTTGGGCGTCCAGTGGGGTTTGTTTGTGTTCATTCCGATTGCACCGAGGCGATCCGGTGACGTCAGGGGAGCATTGGAAAGCAAGCGACCGCTGAAAGATAAGTGTGCTACATAACTCAGCTCTAAATAGATCCTGTCAACTCTTCAATATTAAAGAAAGTGCTGCCTCGTGAAGTCACCCTAATTTATAGGTAGGGCTCTTTATTAGTGATAATAACAAGACTCTGTCTAGATTTCAAGACATAAAATAAGCCATACAATAAATCCTAGTTTAATTAGCCTGTGTTTTCCATTGTAAAAGGCCTTGGCTACTAGCGCTTATCCTCGAATAGACAATTAAACGGCACCGGGTTTCTCCAGGATCAGAAAATACACACAATAAAGGCAGACTTACTCTGGGCGTGTGGAGCCAGGTGCAACCAGGGTCTCTCCTCTCCGCACCCTGTCCCACCACTGGCAAGCGTCACTACACAATTATAGTCTCTCCACTGTCCCTGACGCCGTGCTTGCCTTATGTGTTCCTGGCCAGGTCATTAGAAATGGGTCCATCCTATCTAAATCAGACCCCAACTCTCGCAAAACCTTCCAGAAACTTTATCTCGCTCGAAATAAAATCCAGAGTCCTTATAATGAATTAGGATCTCTTATTTCGTCGACCCACTAGCCTGGCTCTTCCTTAGCCAACTGGCCCATACTGGTGGGCTAGTCCCTGGATACCTATGCCACAATGACGCTAGCACGCTGCTTCCTCCGTCCCTCTCTCCAGTCATTTTGGAGAATTTACGACCGTTCTAGACCCTTCAAGCAGTATCTAATTTTCAGGGCTTTCTTTAAAAAAGAAAAACTTTGATTTATTGTACTTTTCCACACTTTGAGCACCCTCGGTGCTTTAGATATAAATGTGTTACGCCTCTAGTCCGCGAGCGCCCCCTGCTGGACAGAAGCGACAGTAATTTATTAACACGTCCCTGCCTTCTAATTACCCTCCTAGGTACGTGGCCCGGGTGTGCAGGACATACTTACGAATTAATCACATAAGAAATGATGTCACAACAAGGAAAGATAGTGAGACTCATGGGCATTTTTAATTTAGGAATGGGAATCAGATATTCTAGGTTACAGCTTTTCTTCAAAACAGTCAAGTTTCCGTGAACAGGTGTTTATAACCATTTACGATGCCCTGACATGTCTGTGAGGCCCCACTCAGCTTTGATCCTACTTGTAATAATAATTTGGTAGATTAGCATATTTTTGTCTCCCAGACTCGGTGAGGAACAGCAAGCCTACCTACACCAGGATCACAGGGCCGCTGGCGTGGCTCAGATGGAGCAAGGGGCTCCTTGGGGTTTCCTGATATCCACCATCTGCTATGATTTCTCCTTCCTTACCGTTCAGATAAACATAAGGACTCACAATAATGCCTCACTGTCTGCACCAGGGGACAGCGAACCGTGACATATGTACCAAATCCACGCCAGCTGCCTGGTTTTGTACAGTCCAAAAGTTAACAGTAATTTTCGCATCATAAAGAATTGAAAGACAGAGGAAAATGTGAGCCGGGCAAAGTTGCCCATGATGCTTTGCACGACGGGTCTGGCTGGCTGGGTCTGACTTTGGGAAAGGGAATGGGATCTCTGAAAAGTAGCCAGGACACACGTAAATGCGGAGACATCATCTTGCTTTTCTCACACAGGCGGAAGTGAGTGGCTTCTGCCATGCCCAGGTGGCATGACCCTGGTACAAAAGATAGAATCCTTCCTGTGAACAGGAACCTTGAGCTTCAAAACTGAAAAGAAAAATGTAAATAAGGCAATTTTTTTCAATTACTAGAAGGCACAACTTGGAAAAGAGGAAACCAATCTCTGTGGCACTGGACTAAGTGACTCCAGGTGGAGAGAGCCCCAAGCCAGAGTCAATAATTAGTTTCAATGTTGCAATTGTAGAATTTCTGGAAGGCTAACGGCTAAATTCGCAGTTGCCTCTTGCAGTGCTCTCCTAAATGGACAGGGAGCAAAAGGCTGCACTGTGTTCTGAGTTCGAGTCCTTTGGGGGTGGGGGAGCCATGCCCCTGAGAAAGATTCTATATGCCTGATTGAAAAGAACTTCGTGATCTAGGAAAGTTGGAATGTTGCAGATCCAGAGTCAAATTTATCTTGCGCTGTCTTTGAGCCCCTTTAGAGCCATTCATTACCCACTTCTGGGTCTGACCTAACATCCTGTGGCCATCAGGTGGAACCTTCTGGAATGCCGACTGCCTGCTCTCTTTCGCCAGCCTCAGACCTGAAGGGCATGTTTCTAGACATGTATTTGAAAAATGCCTTGATTTATGACTGTTCCGCAACTATAAAAAATTTTGCAAAATTGTTTTTCATGTTGGAACACATCATTTGGGGTAACTGGGATGCATGTCCCTAGGCCACAGCCACTCATATTTGGCTCCAGGATAAACAAACTTTTATTTCTTTTGAGGTGAGAGCTGGATTGTCCATTGAGAGAGCTCAGGATCCTGGCCGGCCACTCTCCAAGATTACGTGTCTCCCTTTGTCCTGCCTTCTGCTCAGTGACTGGAAAGTGGAAGATGGGGTTGAGGCTGCATAGCTAACCTGTTAGTCTTTGGTATGCTTTTTGTAAGAGCAAACTGTGTTAGGATTTGTTGAAGTCAGTGTCTTTTGTGCTCTGATACAGAATTGTATCCTGAGTGAGAACAATGATACTGCATGTGGTATTGAGTCTATACGATCAATGCAAGAAAACCAGGCTTTAGCCTAAGATGCAAGCAACACCTTAGCCATCGCCCAGGCTACACGCAATATTGTACTCACACATCAACTCAGAGGCATAAAAACATTCAGGAATGTTTCCTTTGGGGCGTGTTACAGTTTCTCCAGTGAGGCGTGACTCATGTATGTTAGGACAGTGATTATCCAAAAGATAAGAAATCACAAGTGTTGGTGGAGTTTCTGAGGAATGGGAACCTTGGTTCTCTTAATGGGAAGATGATTTAAAACAGCCATTATGGAGGGTCCTTAAAAGTTAAAACAAGAGCTACGATATGATCTAGCTATCTGTTCTACTTCTGCACACATGCTCAGAGTAAAGGAACTCAATACCCTCCAAAAGATGCCTGTGGCTTACCCTCATCCTAAGACACCCTTCACAATCACCTAATACAGAACTGGCTTCAAAGACCGTTGGTAGATGAATCGATTTCAAGTGCGATTTACATCGCTAAGTATCATTCCATTACCGTAAGAAGAGAGCCCCAGCGTTGGAAAATATGGGTGAACCCCAAGGGTGTTGACTGAGGTTTCTGTCCTGCCTGGTTCCAGTAGTCATTAAGTCCCAAAGAAATCATACAGAGGTCTACATTAACTATAAACTGATTGGCCCATTAGCTCAGGTTTCTTATTAACTCTTATATCTTATATTAGCCCATTACTCTTGTCTATGTTAGCCACATGGCTCAGTACCTTTTTCAGCGAGGCAGTCACATCTTGCTTCTTTGGTGGCTGGTGAGGACTGCAGAGGAATGGGCTTCCTCCTTCCCAGAATTCTCCTGTTCTCATTGACGTGCTTCTACTTCCTATCTGGTTGTCCTGCCTATACTTCCTGCCTGACTACTGGCCAATCAGTGTTTATTTAAAATATAATTGACAGAATACAGACCATAGTCCCACACCACGAGGGCATTGTATGAAGAGAAATAAGGAACACAAAAGAGATAAATGCTTTTATGTCCTCATTCAAATGTGGAAGCTACAAAAGTCAAACTCCTTGAGCAGAAGGTAGAAGGACAATATCAGTAGTGGGGGCGGGGAGGAGGTCGTGTTAAAGGAAATGGGGTAAAAGGTACGGATGATCAAAAGGTATAACTTCAATTCCAAGGTGAAAAATTCTGGGAACTAACACGTAGGATGGCAGCTGTGGGTTATAGCACAGCTCTGTGAGCTTGCAGTTTGCTGAGTGCATCTAAGCATCCCTCGGCTCACACCCACACTCACACACAGGCACACACCTGCTTGCGTTGGCTGTGGGGGGAGGGGTAAAGCATGCTGTCCATGGTTGGGCGTTAATAGTGTTCGTTTATTTGACGGTGGCAGTTGTTACACCCGTAGCAGTGTAGTTCTAATTGCTTACCTGCACAGATTATTGTCTTGTCTGCCCTCCTTCATGGATCGTCACAGCAACCATAGGATGCATGACTTTGTGGATCATGTGTCCCTCCATATTTATGAGGGAAAAAGGGAACCTGTGCGTGAAAAGTGAGTGAGCGATAAAGGTGCCTTGTCACGTTAGAGGGGGCAATCAGATTGTTTCACATACACACATAACGTGTATGTATGCCTCAGAAAGATATGGGGGATGGGTAAGACAATAATTTATACTTTAAATTATTAAATTAAAACTTGGACTTTAAGTTCACTTTTATGTAAGAAAATAAGAAATTAGCACATTCTTTGTTGTTCTAATGGCTACCTTCTTACAAAAGGACTTCTTTAGCAATCCCCTCTCCTCTCCTCTCCTCTCCTCTCCTCTCCTCTCCTCTCCTCTCCTCTCCTCTCCTCTCCTCTCCTCTCCTCTCCTCACCTCCCCTACCCCCTCTCCTGAAAGGACAACCTCAGGTGTCAGTCATGGGGAGCCATCCACTGTGTGTTTGAGACAGATTCTCTGTCCTGAAGCTCCCCACTTAGGTCATCGAGTCCCAGGGAGAACTTCCCCTCTCCTGGAAGTGTTGTTTGTCCTTTACCCTCTGTAAGTGTGTAACTCAGAGCGAGCACCCATCCCCAGACTAGAAGACTATGTGAAGGTGCACAAAGCAAGCAGTGACTAGCTGGTGGGCTGGTGGCCTCCCTGTGCCCCTGCCATTGTGTGTGTGTGTGTGTGTGTGTGTGTGTGTGAGAGAGAGAGAGAGAGAGAGAGAGAGAGAGAGAGAGAGAGAGAGAGAGAGAGAGAGAGAGAGAGAGAGAGAGAATGTGTGTGTAACTTGGGGAGCCATTTCTCAGAAGGCCATTTATTTTGTTTTTTTGAGATAGAAATTCTCATTGGCCTCGAACTCATTACACTAGTTCAGTCAGGCTCCCTGGACAGAGAGTCCCAGGGGCTGGCTTTTTACCACCTCCCCAACACAGGAGTTACAAGCTCTGGGGAATCAAACTCAAGGCCTCATGTTTCCATGGCAATCATTTGACTGACCAAGCTATCTCTCCGGTCACAACCTTTGGATAAATTTCATCAAAAGGTTTCTGTAATCCTGTTGTGTATTTAGGCCATGATTATGGATATTTGCGGGAAGAAGGGGAAAAGGGGCTCAATAGGGAGAAACAGGACTTAACAACTGGGGGATAAAATACAAAAGTCTGTAGAAACGACATGTTCATATACTACAGTCCGCTTCAGACCTGTTCTCCCACTGTTTCTGCTTTTATTCCCACCTGAATGTTGCCTAGAAAACTTCGTAATACATTTTCGATTTATAATAAAGCAAATTTCCTGATAACCCCCTATTCCAGTTTTCCTAACATTCCCTCATGTTTTCATTTCTATTTGATCTTTGGGGTCATCTTGATAAACTCCACAGATAATCCTCATAGGATTCTTTCCAAGTGGGATTGCATACATTTTACAAATAATTAATTTAGAGACAATTAGGACCTTTATAATATTGTCATTCTATCATTCCAAAAGAGGGTCACTCTCTGCATTTATTCTGTCTTTATTTCTGACCTTTGTAGAGTTGCGTGTGTGTGTCTGTCGGGTCCGGCCTGACTTGTCTGTACGTTCCTGAAAAAGAGAATGTGAATTGAGAAAAGAAATAGACAAGAGATAGAAGAGTCTTCCAGTGACTTAAGATAAGGACTTCCAGTGAATACTGTTAAAAAAAAAAAATCTAAAGGGGAGGGCACAAACTTCCATGATACAAAGAATAAGCAAACGTAATTACTTCCTTATATCTCAAAAAACTTATTAATTTCACCCTAAGTCAAACATCCTTCTGTCTGGCCTTTGAGGAGCAAGGCATCCAGTAGCTACACCATTGTTCGTCCTTGAGCAGCAAGAATAGGTTTGAACTCTCTGACCTTTAATCAAGATGGAATGGGTTCAAAACTGTGGGTCCTCGTGTGTGTGTGTGTGCATGTATGTGATGTATGTGTGTGCATATGCTGTGGAAGGCAGAAGTCAACACTGGATTTCTTCTTCTATTGCTCTCTGTCTCTCTCTCTTTTTTTGAGATAACATCTCTCTCTGAACTTCGAGTTCACCCATTTGGCTAGGCCAGCTGACCAATGAACTCCAGGGAGCCGCCTATTTTCCCGCATTCATGTTACAGACAAGCTGTACTTGAAGATTTATTTATTTTTATTTTATACATATGTCCACTTTGATTTCATGTATGTCTGGGTACCTCATGCATGTGGTGCTCACAGAGGCCAGAAGGGGGAAACTGGATCTCCTGGAATTGGAGTTTAAGGTTTGAGCCGCTGTGCGGGAGCTGGGAATCAAGTCTAGGTCTTCTGGAAGAGTAGCCAATGCTTTCAATGGTTGAGCCGCTGCTCCTGCCCTCTGCCCACAGTGTTTCGTGTGGTGCTGCAAATCTGAAGTCAAGGTCCTCATGCTTGTCCAGACTCTTCACTGACTGAGCCATCTCCCCAGGCCCTGTGCAGCTATTTTTAAGCTGATATTCTATAAGTCAGTCTTACACTTTTCTTAAGAAGTTCATTACTTGATGATTTTTATTCTTGTTGCTGCAATTAGAGTCTTTCTGTGCTTATATTTCCTGATATAACTCTTGTCATATTCCTCTATCTGATAAGAAAGGTAGAAGCTATATGGAGAACTCATTAGTCCCCTGCTTGGATGCTAGCTGTGGAATTAAGAAGCAACACTTTGTATCCTTTATCTTCTGGACCCACAACAACTTCTCTTGAAGCATAGGCACTCCTATCTCTTGACCCATATGAAAAAAAAAATGAGAGTAAAAAAGAGTATGAGGAAAAATAAGTCAATTAATGCTTAAAATATTCTACTGTGCTATATATAAAGTATGCATCTATGGAAGCAATATGCTAAATACATCATTTTTTAAATGCTTTATATTATATGACCTCTAAGGACAAAGGTCCACTCACTCAAAGAGCAATATTATATGTGTCCTTTCTGTAGTGCAACACACACACACACACATGCCCAACACACACACACACAAAACACACGGACACAATACTCCTCTGTAGTTTCCAAATTTTTGCCAATTAATTAATTCTACTTTGAGAAAAAAAAGCATGAAGGAGAAAACCTGAGAAGACTTGAAATGAAGCAGAGAGAAGAAGGGAACCGTCCGGGCTTTCACTAAGAGTGTCTGACTTCAAGGTAAGGTGTGCATCAGAAACTGAAACCTGACCACCGTACGATCCCTGTGATTGCAGATGGACAGAAGAACAGAAATGGGGGAGCGAGAGAAAGCAGATGAAAGGGGGAAATGACCGCATAAAGAGTTCAGTATGATTCTGCATAGGGAGGGCTCTTTGATGGCCAGATGGGCCAGGGCTATCGGCTGCTTTGTTGATCTTTGGTTTTCAATAAGAGGGGCCATTTTCAGAATGAAAAGCACAGCCCTCAGCAGCCTAGAGGAGGTAATACGCCAGAGCAGGTCATCTCCGGGATCAGATGACTGAAGCGCAGAAGAAACCTGTCAATGTCTTGTCAAGGCAACTTTAGGGAGGAGTTTCAAGGTCACAGCCGATGGGAGGAATGTCCCGGGCTGCAGAAAGACAGGAAGTCTGAGCGCCAAAAGAAGAGCATTGCAACAGACAGATGCGCTGGGTATACATTGCCGGGGGGGGGGGGGGGGGGGAGTAGCCAGGGTTTTTAAAAAGTGGCCCTAATCCTTTTAAAATGGTAGTGTGTTAACTTCTAAGTCCCTGAAAGAATAGCCCTTGCCCTTCCTCTAGTCGTCCCTTTCTACCCATTAGACTAGCTAGTTGGCCAGTGCACATACATCTCCACTGCACTCAGAGCAAGGTGGGGCAGCTGGAGGCCCACCCTGTTCTAGCTTCAGAGCTCAATGGAGCAACCTGCATTTCTTCAAGGGCTATTGTTGGCTAGACCCTCTGCAGGTGTGCCAACAATTGTCACATTTTCCAAGACATTCCCAAGGGAAAACAGGTCAAGGGTGCTCTTGCAATCCATGGCAGTTGGGGACTGGGGGACTGAAGCACTTTAACCGTCAAATAACTCTTCAAGACCAACAGGGAAAGACTTAAGAGCTTACCGTGGGAAAGGTTGTCTTGGATGGCCATGTACTTACCGACTCTTTCCTGGGCATAGGCATCAGATGCCTTAAGTCCTTTCTGCGATAGTGTAGAGGCCTTTGATGCACAGGAGAATGGATGTGTTCTGGGGCCTCTTGTGTCTTTACATATCCCGCTTCTGTCAGATCTGTCAAAACTTGGAGAATCCAAAGGGCCTCTCGGGAGGAACTGAGACCTAACTTTGAACCCAAACAAGGCAAGAATTTTAAGAAGCAAAATGCAGAAAGCGGCCCAACTTATTGCACCTCATCTCACCGAATGTCTGCGGGGCGAGCGGATTAGATGGGAAAGGAGCGAGTCCTAGAGGGATATACAAGTGTTCCGTTAGAAAGACAGCAACAGACATTCTAAATCCTCACGCTGGGAAAAAAATAACCAAAATGCTCCTGAATACTAATAACTCCATTCATAACACAATACCTCCATCCACAGAATTTCAGGAAAGAATGAGTAAGAATGAACAGACCACATCCTATCAGGCCCCGTGCGTACCAGAGAGTCTCCAGTCCCGCGTGTCTCGTGTCCTGTGCTCTGCTGGGAAATGTTCTTGTATCCTGATGAAGGCTGTAGACTACAAAATGAGGTGAATGAAGTGTGAACCCATGGCAACCATATGACTTAGGCAGAGGCTGTCCAGATTTTATGAACATAGGAAAGAGAAGAGCAAACACATTCTCAGGCTGGGGAGGGGACGCTGCTGGATGAGGTCTATCATATCCTCAGCTCTGAAAGCAAGAATTGTTGTCGCGTCTCTGGAAGTAATAATGGCTCCTGAAATTGTGACAGTTCTTTCCACCAACCTTTAACAACCTGACTCCTTGACAGTGCTTTTACTTGTTTAGTTAAATGGTTTTCTCTTCACCCTCGTAGACAGCCAGCAGAGGCTTTTTGTTACATTTGCTCACTATCTTCTCACGATCCTTCCTCTGACTGGAAACCCCCCTCTAAGAGCTAAGTTTCCCACCTAGGCTTCACGCATGGAAGCAGACACGTAGGCACCAATCCGATATGCTCATGCAGAAATCCACTTCATGGGGGAGCACAAAAAGATGGAGATTTTGTTGTTTTATTTCTCTGGTTGGGGCAAAGAAGACGAAGAGCTATAAGGCCTCCTTGAAGCAAGAAATGGTTTAAGTTCTGGGGGCCAGACCTGAATGCCCTCAGTTTGAGCTGCACACAGCATGGAAGCTACACTATGAAGGCGGGAGTAGGTCTGGCAGTAGAGTTTCTGCGGGGACAGCGGTGAGGACTTCGTGTCGGCGACCTGGCTCTCCTGACGTTTCTGTGGGTCTCTCAAGAGTCCCTACAAAATCCATGCCTTGCCTAAACTATTCTATTTCTACCACCTCGGCTCTCTGAAGATCTTATTGACCTTCTTTGGCCTCGCCTTCTTATGCCTTGGGCTTACTACATGTCATGGAGGATCCTGATTCTGGTTTACACATCACAGACTCAGAACTTGTGGACTATTTACACTACTGCCCGGAACAGTAAGTTTTCTCTTGTCTTCGTCTCTTAGCAAATATGCCATGTACCTCCATCGCCAGTGGGTGGTTTTGCCAACAGGCAATGAAAGAAAGAGCAAAATGTCATAGATGTATCTCGTCCTCGGAAGCAATACACATAGATGAAAGTGTGCTTTGTACAAGGCAGCATTTCCCCCTTTCTTTTCAAAATTGCCTAACGCTTTTTTAAGATGTGTATTTATTTGTGGAGTATGTGTGTGTGTCATGGTGTACGTGTGGAAGTCAGAGAACACCTTGAGGGAGGCAGTTCTCTCCTCTACTGTGTGAGTCCTGGGAAATTCAGCTCAGGCCATAAGAGCTGGTGGCAAGCAGTTTACCTGCTGGGCCACCTCACTGGTCCCTAGATTTCTCTCTCTTACAGGGTAATCATCCACCCTCAAAGAAGAAAAAAATACAGGTTAAAAATGCAGACCCAAATACATCTGTAAACTCCTTAGTGGTAACAAATATTTAAAATGAAATCAATAAGTTAGTCACTTGCTTCATACGCAATACCAAATAGCCCGGGTGGTTATCTTCATACGAGTCTCGGACTGCACGGGTGGCTCAGTATCTCGTGATCTCCCGTTAGCCTCAGTACAAAGTGTTACGTTAGAAGGGACTACAGTTTAATGGGATTTTAGAGATTTTGGATTGCCTAAAAGTAATCTAATGACCCAAACAACTCTTCCAGATTTATAACTGCGAAACTTAAGAGAGCATTTCTCGGATTGCACCATGTACATTTTAAATTTTTCTCAAGGCTTATTTTAAACCTCCAAAACATTCAGACTCATTTGGCATCATTCGGCAGGTGAAGGCAACACTTTGGGAGTGACTTGATCAAATCCACATGCTCATCTCTGTGGTGAGAACTTTCCCCCTTACCTTCATTTAAGAAATAGACACTAAGTGCTCATTTATGAGAAACCAAAGCATTGACTAATCATGATCATTTGTATTATGGTTTCCTTTCTGCCCATAAAAGGGCAACTTGTAAAACTCTATAGCGCCCCTTTGTGGAACAGGAGAGCAATTGCCAGCCACTCGAGGTTATGAGTTTAATTTGCATTTGTTTGTTTTAAAGAGAAACTTTCTCTAGTGTGAAAATAGAAGCTGACCACAGGCAGGAGTGAACTAATGGTGCATTGTGGATTAGTTTATCCTTCCTAGTAGTGGTCCCTAGCATGTATACTTCCGTGACTAAAGAGACAACAAAAGCTGATGTCCAAATTTCTGCTTGTATTTTCCACATATAATACTCCAAAATGAAGACATTTAAATAATTAGAACAATATTAGAGACATCAAAGAAAGTCTTTTTTCCTATGGGGAAGGACAAAACTGGGCACAAAATAGAATGGCAATCTGTCTCCAAGCTTCATCTCATGATCAAATCAGTTAAAGTTCAAGAGTCCGTACATAAAATAATTCACACCCATGGTATTATTCCTGCTACAGATTGTGTGTTCTGAAAGTCTAGATGGAAGTAAAACCAAGGCTCTGTACCCGAAAGTCATGCCTGATTCTTCACACTGGAAGAACGGATTTTTTTTTTGTTTATTTTTAAAACAATCTTATTTTACACACCAATCCCAGTTCCCTCTCCCTCCCATCCTCTTGCTCCCCCAACCTTCTCCCCACTCTGGCCCCCATCCACTCCTCAGAGGGGGTGAGGCCTCCCGTGGGAAGTCAACAAAGTCTGTCACATCACTTGAGGCAGGACCAAGGTCCTCTCCCCTGTATCCCTCTATAGGGAATGGGCTCCAAAGAGCCAGTTCATGCACTAGGGATAAATACTGATTCGACTATTAGTGGCCCCACAAACTGCCCAAGCCATGCAACTGTCACCCACACTCAGAGGGCCTAGTTCATCCTTAGGCAGGTTCCCCAGCTGTCAGTCCAGAATCAGTGAGTTTGGGTCAGCTGTTTCTGTAGGGTTCCCCATTATATCGCTCTTCCCTCTCTATGACTGGACTCCAGGAGTTCAAGTCAGTGCTTAGCTGTGTATCTCTGCATCTGCTTCCATCAGTTACTGGATGAAGGTTCTATGATGACAGTTAAGGTAGACATCAATCTGATTACAGGGGAAAGGCAGTAAGTATAGGCGCCCTCTCCACTGTTGCTTAGAGTCTTAGCTAAGGTCATACTTGTGTGCTCCTGGAAATTTTCCTAGTGTCTGGTTTCTTGCTAGCCCCATAATTGCTTTCTCTTTCAAGGTTATCTCTTTCCAGAAAGAGAGAGGGGGGGTGGGGGAGAGAAGAGAAGAGAAGAGAAGAGAAGAGAGGAAAAGAGAAGAGAAGAGAGGAAAAGAGGAAGGAAAGAAGGAAGAAAGGAAGGAAGAGGACGAAAGAAAGAGGAGTTCATCTGCAATTTTGTCTCTCTCATCATTGCATGGGCCACCATATTATTTCATTTTCTAATCAAAGCTAGACTTTCCTCATTGTTTCCCTCAACATTATAACTTGATTATGAAATGGCCCCCAAGGCTCCTGTGTCAAAAGCCTGCCCCATAGCTAGTGGTGCTATACCCAGAGGGGACGGGATCACGGGGGCACTAGTTTCATTCACTGATGAGTTCATAACTGGCGTTAGGAGGTAGGATTCAACCGGAAGGAGTAGGTTACAGGAGGTTGACTTTGAAGAAAGGGTATATCTCATCCCTGACCTCCTCCTGTTTCTCTCCCTGCTCCTGCATATCACGAAATGGGTAGCTTTTCTCCACTATGACTGCTGCCATACGATATCTGCCTTGAACAGCCCTAACAGGAAAAGAGAAAACCAGCCACGACAGAAGCCTCTAAACAGTAGCCAAAATAAAACCTTCCTCCTCTTAAATTGTTTAGACCAGCTGTTTTTCACAGCAATGCAAAGTGGTAAACACACCCATTGGCCTCAAGTTTGAGGTTACTCCGAAGGGTTGTCCTAGGTCTTTTTCTTTGCTTTGCTTTTCTTCTTTTCTGCTTTTTCAGGTGAATTGTCTCCAAGACCTTAAACTCGCCCATGCAAAAGACATATGAAGACGATGCACACTCCAAGCTAAGAACTAAACCTCAAAAGCAAAAGCATGACAAAGAACAAAACCAAGATTTCCCATCCGGGGACGTTTCTAAGGCAGGGCCAAGTCTTCAGCAGTGTCAGGTTTCCATTAAACTGCATTGTACCATCTCTGAAGCAAAAGTCAGCAAAAACCCAGAGGAGAAAATTTCTATAGTGGTAACCCATCCCGACAACAATAGCATTTTTGTCAATATTAGAATTGTCAAAAGTATCATTATTTGGGGGCTGGAGAGATGGCTCAGTGGTTAAGAGCATTGCCTGCTCTTCCAAAGGTCCTGAGTTCAATTCCCAGCAACCACATGGTGGCTCACAACCATCTGTAATGAGGTCTGGTGCCCTCTTCCGGCCAGCTGGCATACACACAGACAGAATATTGTATACATAATAAATAAATAAATATTTTAAAAAAAAGACTACCACATAGAAATTTGTCACATCAGGATGAATATGATTAAAAAAAATGGGTGTGAATTTATAAAAAAAAAGTATCATTATTTTATAATAAATGTTAAAAAAGGGTAGGCTCTGATACTGGAAGAATGTGCAGCCTTCAAAAGACTGAAGAGAAATAAGAAGCATTGATGAAGCAGGAGAAACCTGAGTGGACACTGAAAAGATCACAGATGTACTGAATTGTGTCATGAAACCAAAGTGCCATGAAATTCATCAGGAGACGATAATAAAGAGAGAGGTTAAAAACAGCAAGTGTCTCTAACAGCAGAAATAGGTGCCCTGGATAAATCTCAAAACACCAATCACAGAGAAGACACCGCAGAGAATTAAAGAGCAAAGCAAAGCCCTGTTTACCATTCTGCAGGTTAATTTCAGCGTTATTCATGTAAGAACCCAGTGAGTTCCACTCGGAAATAATCCTTGCTGGTTCAGACTTGTCACAGCTCGGTCTTAAATGACGGGATTTCTCGGCTGTCAGAAAGATGTAAAGATGGGTGGGGAGAATAAACCGGCGTCCTCTTAGGCTTTGGAAAATGAAGAATCTTGCGGGGGCGGGGGGGGGGATCTGAAGAAGAAGAAAGCCATCTTGAGCTTTAGATTCTGCAGTCCTTTTAGGAGTCTTGGCAAACTGCTGGCCTGGAAAGTCCCTAGAGGGTCCCTCCAGGACACACTTCTGTGGTTTTTTTTTTTTTCTTCTTCGCCTGCTGAATGCCTGAGGCCTCTGGCTTGGAGACTTTTTGTTTTGTTTTTGTTAATTTCCTACCTTAGGATTCTCTTGAGTGGAGGTAGTATAATTTGGACTCCAAACTTACATGATTTCAGGTTCTTTGATTGCAAATTCTTAAAATAGACATCTTTATCCAGAAACTAAACCAAGACAGCTTCATGTCACCACTGTGAGTGAATCCATCTTCCTCCTTCTGAGGTCACAGTCCTTTGAAGTCTGTCTGTCTGCTGGAGACCCAGTTACCTTCAGGAGACCCCGTTTTTTTGTCCTCCTGCCTTTTTTTATTTCAACCCGAACCCCTAGATTATGCAAACTCACAGGCCACCCCCTTTCTAACCCTATCTCCCAGATCATTTGCTGAACCAGCTTATGTATTTATCCTGCTTTATTTGTTTCTTCCTGGATTCTGGAGACTTCCATATTTTCTGGATCAAATGATAATCATATTTGTGTGTCATTCTAAATAAATGCATACTTACTGTCTAGAAATACTAAAGTTTATTTACCATATTCCAGTAATCTGAACAACATACTTAGTAAAGGTATGTTGGCTTGAGTTAAACCAACTAGTAGATTTAATTCTCAACAGTAGTAAACCTGTCCTTGAGTTTCATTCAAGTTTTCCACTCAGAGCTGAAAATGTCCTCTTGAAACCAACACTGTCTATCCAGATTTTGTGCTAGCTATCCAGAAAACTTCAATAGAGGAGAGGAGAATTATTACTATTAAAAATGGAATGAATGTAAGAAAGTGAAGAGAAAGAAAAATGGTTCGTGACATAGGGCCAAGAGAGGGGGCACACAACCACAATTCCAGCGCTCAGGAGCTATAGACGGGAGGAAATGAATTTGATGCCAGTCAAGGCAACATAGCAAGATACTTCATCTCAAAAAAAAAATCATCTCAACTTCACTTTTCATCAGGGAAATATCATTCAAAACTGGAAGGCTCTCTGGGACTAGGAGAGATGGTTCAGCGGTTAAGAGCACTCGCTGATCTTGCAGAAGACCAGAGTTGGATTCCCATGTGGTAATCACTCACAATACTCTAGCTCTAGTTCCAAGAAATATGACACTTCTTCTGACCTCTCTGCACAAACACACACTCAGGTACACAATACACATGCAATAAGATTTTTTAAAAATGACTATTTAGAAAAAAAGCAACCATCTGTCACACCCACAGAAAGAAGTGTCAGTGAGGATGTGGGAAAATGGAAACTCCCACATTGCTTGTGGAAATGTACATTTGGACAGTAACCCTGGAAAGCAGTTATCACTGCCTCAAAATGTTAACCTGGTGACCACGTGACCAGAAATTCCATTCTTACATATTTACCCTGAAGAAATGAACACATTATATTCACACAAAGTTTGTACATGAATGTTCATAGCATCATAGCTTGTAATATCCAAAAACAGGAAACAAATTAAATGGTCATAAATTTAATAACGGTAAAAAATGTTTGTCTTGTTTGTCTACACAATTAAATATCTTTTTCCAGCATTCTATGACTGTGAAGAAACACCAACACCAAGGCAACTCTTATAAGAGGAACCATTTAATAGTGGGCTTGATTACACTTTCAGAGGTTTAGTCCGTTATCATCAAGGTGTGGGGATAGTGGCCTGCAGACAGCTCTAGAGTAGTAGCTAAGAACTACATTCTGATCTGCGATCAAGAAAGAGACAGACTGGGCCTATCACGGAATTGTGAAACCTCGAAGCCCACCTCCAGTGACACTCTTCCTACAACAAGACCACACCTACTCTAAAGGCCACACCTCCTAATCCTTTCAAACGGTTCCACTCCCTGGTGAAGAAGCATAAGACTATATGAGCCCATGGGGGCTGCTCTTATTCAAATATCCACAGACTGTAACAAGAATGATAAGCTGATGCATTTTATTGCACAGATAAGTCTTGTGAACATATCACTAGAAGAATCCAGGTGTAAAGGACACTGTATTAAATTATTCCATTTACATGAAATGCCCAGCATGGTGAATCCCTGGAGACCCAAAGTAGACTAATGCTTGCCAGGGCATGGAGGAGGGTATTAGGAAGGAAGGACAGCCTTGCAGAAGGTTCTTGAGGATGTGAAAAAAAAAACCCTCTAAAATTATGAATAGCTGCATAACCCTATAAATACCTGAAAATCCTTAGCCTGAAGCCTCAAATGAACAAGATTTATGAAAGAAGCCATGACGATGAAAAGTGACAGAGACAGAGACCCACATTGGAGCACCGGACTGAAACCTCAAGGTCCAAATCAGGAGCAGAAGGAGAGAGAGCAGGAGCAAAGAACTCAGGACCGCGAGGGGTGAACCCATACACTGAGACAATGGGGATGTTCTATCGGGAACTCACCAAGGCCAGCTGGCCTGGGTCTGAAAAAGCCTGGGTTAAAACCGGACTCGCTGAACATAGCGGACAATGAGGACTACTGAGACCTCAAGAACAATGGCAATGGGTTCTTTGTTCCTACTGCATGTATTGGCTTTGTGGGAGCCTAGGCAGTTTGAATGCTCACCTTACTAGACCTGGATGGAAGTGGGTGGTCCTGGGACTTCCCACAGGGCAGGGAACCCTGATTGCTCTTTGAGCTGATGAGGGAGGGGGACTTGATGGGGGGGGGGGGAGGGAAATGGGAGGCGGCGGTGGGGAAATGACAGAAATCATAATAAATAAATAAATAAATAAATAAATAAATAAGCCATGAGAAAAAGAAATTGGAATTTTTTTTCAGTGTACCCTATCCTTTCTATAAAGTTCCATGTTCAGTTGCACATTCTTATGCACATTCAAATTGTATATGGGCTCAATGATAGTTTGAGGCATTCCTCCAAATTACAGAGATGCACCTTCACTTCACAACCTCTTTGGTTGTTGTTGTTTCTTTTTTAAAGACAATATCTCACTACATAGAGCTAGTTTTCTTTTTATTGGTCGTTATGTAGATATGGCTAACCTCAGATTCACAGAGATCCAACCTGCATCTACTTCTCAAGTGCTAGGATTAAAGGCATGTGATAACACAGCACATCTTGTCTATTATTTCAGTCTTTTTTGGGGGGAGGGGGTTCAATTCCGGGTTTCTCTGTGGCTTGGAGCCTGTCCTGGAACTAGCTCTTGTAGACCAGGCTGGCCTCGAACTCACAGCAATCCACCTATCTCTGCCTCTTGAGTGCTAGGATTAAAGGTGTGTGCCACCACTGCCCGGCTATTATTTCAGTCTTAACTACTGAAATTGACTCTCAATCACATGTTACACATCATACAGTAATTATATTTGCATTGATATAGGTGGAGCAGAAATTGGCTGCAAACTGATTAGAGAAGCATGACGAAGTTCAAGGAGTACTGACTATAGGCAGAGGTAGAGGCTGATAAAGATGAAGAGCATCTGTTTGGAGAAAGTGTTTAGATAGCAAACCCTGTTGATGCCACTATGGAGACAACCCATGAAGTCAGTATAGAGCTGAACTCAGGGTTAAATTGAACCGTAATGTAGACAGAAGTTTCTGTCCTACTCAGTCCCACAGCCATTCAGTACCAAAGAAACACACAGAGGCGTCTATTAATTATAAACTGTTTGGCTTATTAGCTCAGGCTTATTATTAACTTGCTTTTACAATTTAAATTAACCCATAATTTTTATCTATGTATAGCCACATGACTTGGTACCTTACTCAGTGAGACATTCTCATGTTGCTTCCTCTGTATCTGGCTGGTGACTACAGACTGAGCCTTTCCCCTTTCCAGAATTATTCTGGTCTGGTCTCCCTGCCTATACTTCCTGCCTGGCTACTGGCCAATTGGTGTTTTATTAAATTAATGTAAGTGACAAATCTTTACAGGGTACAAGAGCATTATTGGAGACTGTACCTTTGTTTCTTGGCTGCCTAGGCTCAAATAATTACACAGAAACCATATTAATTACAACATGGCTTGGCCAACAGATTAGGCATATTCCTACCCAGCTCTTATATCTTAAATTAGCCCATTTATTTAGTTTTTTATTTTTTTGGATTTTCGAGACAGGGTTTCTCTGTAGCTTTTGGTTCCTGTCCTAAAACTAGCTCTTATAGACCAGGCTGGCCTCAAACTCACAGAGATTCACCTGCCTTTGCCTCCCGAGTGCTGGGATTAAAGGCATGCGCCACCACCGCCTGGCTAAATTAGCCCATTTCTATGTATTGCCATGAGGCTGTGGCTTTCCAGTAATGTTATGGCATCTTTCTCCTTCAGCGGCTTCATGGAATCTCCTTGACTCTGCCGACTTTCTCTCTCTTTATCTCTGTTCAGATTTCCCACCTGGCTTTACTCTGCTAAATTGTTGACCAAAAAGCTTTATTTATCAACCAATTAAAGCAACGCATATATACAAGGACATCCCACATTATCTCCCCTTCTCTAGCTAATTAAAAAAGAAGGTTTTGCCGGGTGGTGGTGGCACACACCTTTAATCCCAGCATTCAGGAGGCAGAGGCAGGTGGATCTCTGTTCGTTCAAGGCCTGGTCTACAAGAGTTAGTTCCAGGACAGGCTCCAAAGCCACAGTGAAACCCTGTCTCCAAAAACCTAAATAAATAAATAAATAAATAAATAAATAAATAAATAAAATAAGGAAGATTTTAACTTTAACATAATAATACCACATATACAAAACAGTTATTAAGCAAGAATTATAGTTACAATATTTAGTCTATTTACATTTGGCAAATTAAGGAAAATATTTTATTATCTATCCTTTTTGTGAGTCTTAATTTTATATCTAATTTATCTTTTATCATATTTAAGGAAAACTATAATTATCTGTCTTCAACTCCATCAAAGACCCCAGAAGGATATACTATTACCTAAGTAAGCAACTTCCAAAGTTCTAGAAATGACAGAGACTTCTTGCTGCCTGGACAGTCACCAGATCTTTTGTAACATTGGGACATCCATCTTCAGCCTATAGACCCATAATATCTGCAGACTTTTCAGTGAAGCAGGAAATGTGAACATCTATTTTGTCTTGTACTGGCGAAGTTTGTCAGTTGCTTTCTCTGTGTCCTGCAGAATGACTGGCAGTTTCTTCTGTGAAGCAGGAACCCTGAAGGACCATCCTGTCTTTTGGAAAATCAACAGTCACTTTTTTTGTGGGTCCTGCATGTCAAGTTCACACAGCATAGCATAAAGCCATCCAAGCAAGAGCAGCTTCTTGCCCAAATGGCTAGCCTTGTCACATTGAAGGCAAATTCCATTAAGAGTTTTTTCAATGTCCATCAACCTCTCTGAAGTAATTGGTGCTGCCAGAAGCAGATATGTCTCACTGTTGAGAAAAGTCTAAATTCTTAAAACATTTTAAATGACATATTCTTTAGGTCTTTGAAATATTTGATGAATATCTATCCATCTGAAATATATTTCTGTATATCTACAAAACCTAACTAACATGACTACGGTCTGACTATTATAGATGACTATCTTTTAATCATAATTTTAATTATACTTTACATTTTAAATGTGCTGTATAAACATAATACGTTAAACAATTTACATATAACAAAATTGATCTTAAATTACGAGAAATAATGTTTCTCTAATATTATGTAGAGGTGAAATCTGGCTCTCGAAAATTTATTTATCTCGTTAAAGTGTAGATTTAGGTCTCTGGAGGTGAAGTCCAGGACTGGGTCGAGACAGAAGGATAGGGGACCATTTGAGTAGAGCCTGCCAGCGCTGGAGAAACACACATGAGAGCCATGTGGTTCCAACCTACTTTTCTATGTTTATAGGGGAGGACCGTTTTTATTTTTAGAGGTAAGCTATTTATTGGTCCTAGTTTCATAAGTGGTGTTGGGCAGTACAACAAGCACATGGCCACCTGCCTTTGTGTTTGCAGAGACTCAAAGCAGAGTCAAATGCTCCTTGAAAAAATGGAGTTATCCAGGGCAAGAGGCAGCCCCAAAGCCAGCATTTCACAGAGTACCTTGAGACAGAGCATGGTGTTTTCTCAACACTTCCTTAAGAGTAGGCTCTGTTTCCCTTCTCCTCCTTCACCCATGACTGCAGCTGAAGGACAGGCATAAGAATATGGCTGTGGGGGTGGAGCCAAGCGCCTTGTCTTGTTAGGCCATACTTCTGAACAACACTCTCAGCCCCAGTCACTGAATTCTCAAGAGCAGACAGTCCCTTTCTACCAACAGTAACTCCCACAGCACTATCCTGTCTAGCTCCCCCAATTTCAAGCATCTCCAGATGACTCCCATCGATAGCTGTCCTCAAATGTGCCTACTGTTTCTATGGATGAGCACTCCCGGAGCAGTTCCAGAACAGCAGCCAAGCATCTGGGCGGGCCTGGGAGTGAGGGAGGCCCAGGAAAGCGGTTGTTCCTCCTTTGGCCTCAGGAGAGAGGCCAAGAGTGAGCAATAATGATTAGATTATGCTGTAATGATTATGGCCAGTGAAGGGAAATTTTAATGAAAAAACAAGTCACGTGCTGAGTCAGAAGCTAAACAAGTTGTCTAGAAAGATGAAAACAAACGACAACTGGAAGTCTGTAGATCCTAGGATGCTTGATAAAGAAAGCCTAATGTTGTTGCTAATTTTTACATCTCTCTATCATTCATCTATCTATCTATCTATCTATCTATCTATCTATCTATCTATCTCTCCCCAGGGATCGCACACGTGTGCAAGTACACACGTGGAGGTCAGAAGACAACTTTCAGGAATTGGAATCTGTTCTCTCCTTCTACCACACGGGTTCAGGTGATGAGACTCAAGTCATCAGGCTTGTCATCAATCATCTTTACCCACTGAACCATCTTGCTGACCCTTCATCATCGTCATCATCATCATCATCATCATCATCATCATCATCAAGCAATTTCTTACAGATGTTGACATTTTGCCTGGCCCAGGAGTTAAATAGATGAGTTTACTTTTTCCTCAATCCATTCTCACACAGCACTTTGTCTTCTCCATTTTCATGCATGTGTGTGGGTAATTTCCTATTTCATCGGCCAGCGTTCTCATGCTGACCCTCTGCCCAGGATGACACCGAGAAAATGCGCATTTATCAAACACACCATAGACGCAGCATACTTTTACTGTTGGCTTCATTTTGCCCTGAGGAAAGCTATTTTTTTTTCCTTTTAAGGTGTTTGCAGCTACAGAATCAGGGCAAGAGGCGGGATGGACCACACATGAAGAATCTGCACGCTGGTTGGCTTGATCTCACTCTTAAGTGTCGAGCCAGGAAGTTTGAAAGTAAATCAAACTGCAATGTGTTTGACTGTGTGGTAGGGAATGACCTTGCCTGTGCGGAAATCATAAACTAATGTACCATAAGAAATCCTTTTCGATGAGAAGTAATAGTCGTTGCAAATAATGTTTCATATTTTTAAAATGAGTTCCCAAGGTAATATCTCGAGATAGATTCTACCTGTTAATCAGCAGGCTGCCCAGCCCTGAGGCAGAAGGCAAGAGCTCTTAGCCTAACACCCCTACAATGGAATCAGAAGCCTGCTCACCCCAAGATGGAGAGCCTCTTACCCAGAAAAGAAGTAACTGAAGACTGGGTGGGAGAACCGCAGGCGTTGATAATGTGTCAAATAAAGAAAGCAACGAAGAGAAGAAAAGGACCACAAAGTGAGTCCTGAGGGCACAGAGGGAAGTAGAGGAGGAAATGCCAGTAAAAGATGGAGTAGGAACCACCAGGAAGCTGGACCAAAATCAGAGAATAGAGACGGTTATGCAAAGGCCACATACAGGCATCAGACCGAAAGACCAAGTTAGAGATGGACAATAATCGGGGCCACCCACCATCCTTGTGGAGGTTCTCAGTGTCTGCCACAGAGGCTTGGCTGCAGAGAACCGAAACCCACAACAGGAGATGGAGGAGAAAATGAGAAAGTGGGACTACATGCTCATGAGCTTCCTGGGGATTTTTGTGAAAGGTGACGAAGTGTGACGGTGCATCTAGGCTAGAATGTCAAAGCAGAGTGGGAAAATGTTGTTGCGGCTACTGTTTTGAGACAGGAGATTCTCGAGCACATGGGATACAGTCAGTGCAGGGCTTCAGGAGAGGGGACATTGACAACTCCAAAGGAGACAGTGCCAAGACTGAAATGTTTAACTCTGAGTAGACAGGACAGGGAGCAGATGTCAATTCTAAAAGAGAAACAAAAAAAGATGATGTCACTCCACACGCAGATAGTTTGCAGAATCTGTTTGTTTGTTTGTTTTTGTAGAAAGACATGCTAGCTTCTTCTGGAATTGCTTTCTCAACCCCCAAGGAAAGTATGAGCATTGTTAACTCAAGAGATAACAATGGACACTGTGTTTGATGGTTTAGGAAGAGACTGGCCAGTGTGAAGTAGCCCCCTCTGTAGAATAGCGGAGCAAACCTATGCAGGAGACAGCAGCTGGACAGACATATTAGCTGTGCCTGAGGAGTGTGGCTTTGAGTTCAATGTAGGTGACTGCAGATTAGTGCAGGGTTTTCCCAGGCTCCCTGGACAGGGCTGAATGAAGGACTAGTTGTGGAGCTGAGTTCAGCCCCTTCCGAAATTCAATCACATTGTTATAATGGAGCAGAATGAGCCATGAAGTTCATAATATGTGACCATAGAATTCATTCCTGGGGGCTGGAGAGATGACTCAATGATTAAGAGCAGTTGCTGCTCTTGCAAAGGACCTAGGTTCAGATTCCAGCATCCAAAGGGTAGCTCATAACTACTCTTTAACTCCAGTTCAAGGGATCCAATGTACTCGTCTGAATTCTGAGGGCACCAGGCACACAGTGTACATAGATACACACAGAAAAAAAAAAACCCCTCATAGATATAAAATAAAACAAATATAAACAATTTTCTGTTAGAGAATTCCTTTCCAGTAAGGACAGAAGTGTAGACACGGCTGGTAGCAAACAGTATAAAGCAAGCCAACAAACAAAAGCTTGGCTCATTGACAATGAAGCTGTCATTTAATTCCTTTATTTGTTAGAGCACAGATATCAGAGCCCTTGAACAGAACGGTGCAAAAATGCATCAGAGAATGAAACAGAGATGCTTAGCGTGTCTGATTATCTAGCACAGCAGGATTAAGTTCAAAAGTGAACTTGGGAGCTGCACATGGCAGCACACACCTGTCCCCTCAGCCCTCTGTCAACTAAGGAATTTCCTACTCAAGGCCATTAAGGAGGATCTTTTGGTAATGTCGATATAACAAAAATATCAGAAACACAAAAGATGAAGCCACATCACAACCCCCCCGCCATCCATGACCCTCGGGTGGGTCCTGCACTGGAGAGCCAACAGTCCAGAAAGCACTGGGTGTGGACTGTCAATTAGATTAACATTTTATCCTTACATAAACTCACAACACTGATGACTGTCCTGTGATTAGGTAAGAATACATCTCTAGTTTTCTTTAATTATATTTATTTATTTGTTTTTATTTACCCAGTGTGTGTGTGTGTGTGTGTGTGTGTGTGTGTGCTCATACATGCCACACACGTGTGCAAGTGGAGAAGAGAGGACAACATGAAGGACTCTGTCCTCTCCTTCTGTTCTCCGGGTCCTATGGAGTGAAATCAAGTTTCCGGAAGTCATCTTTCCCTGCCAAACCATCTTGTTGGCCCCAGAATACACCTGTTCTTGTGAAATGCACCAGGAAAGATTTGGAGATAAAGAACCCCAATGTGTGTGATTTCCCACCAAAGGGATGAGGGAATGTGTTCTATATGTAGGTTAGCGTAGCCTGTCCTGTTTAAAGACAGCACAAGCGGCAAAGAAAATGGGATAAATGTCAACAAAGTGAACCCAGGTCAAAGGCATATGGAGATGTGTATTAGTTTTGTTTGTGCTTATGCTTTGTAAACGATATTATTTTCAAATAAAGTTAGTAAAGACTATAGAACAGATATAATTGATATAGAATGTAATAACAGAAAGCTCCTAGAGATGCCGTCACTTGAATCCTTCCTTACATAGACAAGAAAACTAAAACCAGACAAGTGTTGTGGGTTTTTAACAGGAACACACCAAACTCCGGCTTAGTTCTGCTTGTAAAGTTAGTTGTGTACCTTGATCCTATAACCTGAACATTATACTCTTGGATATTTACAATCCCAGTCTAACATCCTGAGCTACCATTGGGAGAGGCTGAGGATAGCACCTACCAATTGTTGTCAAATCTGTGTGGTGATTCCAGGTACACAACACGACAAACACACGTCTGCAAACATTAGAAACAATTCCCCCTTATCTCTAAAAGCTTGAATAATGGGAATATTTAGTCCTTAAATGTTGTTGCCATTGTTATTTTAAATCAAATTCACAAGGGAAACTTTTTACTTGGAATTTGCGTTGTGGAGAGGCTTTTTGATGTGTTGACTTGGTTTAGTTCATTGTTTGAATAAATCTGATGGAAAGTTTTAAATGGCATCCTTTATTGCTGCAACTGCAGATTGACGTGGGGTTATAATGCAAAATCTCCTCAGGCAGTTCCACTGACTGTGATATTGCACAGAGCCAGTGGAAAAAATCACAGTCATAGTGTTTACATTAAAAGACCTCTAGTCTTTGTTAATATGCTTTATTTATTCAATATGGAAATTTCTTAATACTTGATTTTTGCTTTTGCAGTCAGTCATCTATGGAATAACTCGTGGGAAAGAGCCATACACTACCTTTAACCACATACATGTTATTCTGTTCCTCATGTCTTCCTGAAAATTCCCATCTCAGAGCTGGAGAGATGGCTCAACAGCTAAGAGATCTTCTTGCTCTTGCAGAGTTCCGTTCCCAGTACCCACATGGCAACTCACAATTGTCTGTGAATCCAATTTTAGGGGATCTAACATCCTTTTCTGGCCTCCAATGGCACTGCATGCACGTGGCACACATACAAACCAGTAGGCAAACCATTCATGCACTCAAAAATAAGAGACACTTTTAAAGTAAGATTCACGTCTCTGGCCAGAAGAGATCACTCAGTGGCTAAGCGCCTGCCCACTGCTTCTCTAAGGGACCTGAGCTTGGATCCCAGCACCCACATCCAGGCAGATCCCAATCAGCCAAACTCTAGGTCCAGGGGATCTGGCTTTCTTTTGTGGCACCTGCAGGCACCTGTACTCCCATGCGCATGCCCACAGACACAAAAATTAGAAAAACAGAAAGGAGACAATGCTGCATCACTCCACCTTAGTCAGAGGAACTCTCCTGAGCATTCTGTCTGCTGGACATATTTTCTCAGTTGCTCATCGGGGTTCATTTTCACTTTGTCTTAGTTTAATGAGATACTCCGGTTGACCTTAGACCCTAGATACTCTGTACTTCATGACGTTCACCATGGGTCTCCTTGTGTCCAGTGCCTCTGATGACAAGACAAGGTTAAATTTTATCATAGTTTTCCTACACTGATGGTGCCCATTTTCCCCCTCAGTATGAATTTTAAGCAGCTTGACCTTACAAGGATTTCTGGGTCTGTAGCTTGAGAATTTTTGTTTTCTTGATTTTTCTTAAAGTGGAATATTTTAACCATTTTTCCTTTTTTTGTATGAGACTCTAGTTTTATGCATGCTGGTCATTTGATGCTGTCCCAGAGGTCACTAACGTTCTCTTCACTAATATTCCTGTCTGTTCTCTCAACGGCAGCTATAACAATCACTGTTGACAGCCCCCCGACTGATAAACCTGCCATGTCCAGCACATGCCGATCCTGTTCAATGGATTTGCTTTTTCAGATATTATTCTCTCATCTCCAGAACCTCTGTTGGTCCTGGTCTTTGAATTACAGTTTTCACATTGTCGTTATGTGTCTGCACGCCCTGTAGATGCTTTAGCATCTTTTAAAGTTATCTTACGGTCCTTGTCTTCTAATTCCAAAACTGAGTTGTCACTCAGGCTGCCGCTGCTGGACATGCTGCCCCCCTCTCATCTATGGATGGCATTTTCCTATGTCAGTCATGTCTACATCTGTACAAACTGTGCAGACACGGAAATACCACGGACGACACACTGAAGAACTCTGGGTTTCATTATTTTCTTCTGAGGGGTATTACATTTTACCCAAGCAAAAATCACGGATGGATCACCTATCTCTTGATGGCTTGATCAGGTCTTAAAGGGGTCATCTGTGTAAGCCTGGTCATTAATCTTCTGGTGGTTTTCTTAATTTTTGGAAAGTGGCCTTTGCTCCTAGGTCATGGCCCCTCTGTGGGCTCAGTGGAGAAGCCGAGATGATTACAAATCTCATCTAAGTGGGCCGGGCAGGAGCTGCAAGGTTCGAGTCCCCAGACGCTCGGCGTTATCAGTCCTCCTTCTTATGTTCGCTTCCCTCTCTGACTTCTCAACAACTCATCCCCCGCCATCACATTTAAACATCGGCCACAAGTCTGGAAGACGTTTGTAGATGGCCCAGCTCCCTGACTATGGGCTTCTTAACCTAGCATAGCTTTATAGATGAGAACAAGTTCTATGTCATCACTGGAATTATTTCCTCAAACAGTCTTTGCTTGTGCTAAGGTACGTAGGAAACAATTTTCAGAAGTTGAATGCTACAGTGATTTTGACAGAGACTAGAATTTTGTAGTAGCTCACAGCCGGGCAGAAATCATTTGGCAACAAGCAAGTTTCCCTCTTGGTAAAGGCTCTGAAAACAAAGTTCCTCACAGAAACTCGTTATCTCTTCTCTGCCTGCGAGCCTTCACTCTCCACAGGTTTGCCCAAAGGAAGCGTTTGAGAGAGCCGAGGGTAGTCTCAGTTTTTGGCAGTTGTTCAAATGTGACTGCAGGGTCTGAGACTTCTAGGAAGTTCTAGAGAATAACAACATCCACAGGAAGGCCAAGAAGGCTGACCAGACACCTCTGAAGCTGTGTGCTGCTGGGGAGACTGAAGCTGGGGCTCACGTCCTGCCTAGTCAGGTGCACTTTGTCATCATCTTAGCTGCTCCCCAGAGCCCTCAGGTCAGGGTCAAAGATCACGTTCCCCCACGAGAGCAATGTTGAAATATGTGGTAATTTATTCATCAGAACTCAAACTCTAAGATCTAACTAGCTACTTGAAGTAATTTCCCAGGAAACGGAAATGAGAGAAAGACACGTGCGGTGTCCTTCACCTGTAACCCCAGCACTGAGGAGGTTGAGGTAGGAGTTGAGGGCAAACTAGACTACATAACAAGATCCAGAAACAAGTACATGATATAGCGGTGCACACCTGTAAAGCCAGCACTCAGGAGGCTGAAGTAGGAGGATGGTCACATATTTGAGGCCAAACAAGACTACATATAAGGCCTTGTCTCAAAGTGGGTTGGGGATAGGCACGGGAGAAAAAGAAGAATACTTGGGTAGGTTTCATGAAATTTCGCTAAATCCTGGTGTTTGGGACTTCCCTTCTACTTAGACTTCTTCTGTGCTTCCACCAATAGAAGATGGGATCTGACTGAATCTCACATATCCCATGAGCCTGTTGGTCAAAGCCATAAACATTTACAATCCAGTCATCGACTCAGAGTTCCCAAAGGGCATTCCAGTACTACTGCTAGATATTAAAGAGAGTCTGAACTATGAAGAAGCAAGGTTTTTTTTTTTTAATTCCTCAAACGACATTAAGCACAAACCACGGGACTAGCTTCACTGTCAGAATGAGTTAAGGACACTGGTCAACAGGCCAAGCTCCGACTTCTTAAGGACAAACTCTGTTTTGGCACCTTAGGTTTCATATGCAGCGAAGTAGTCCCTAGGCACCAGAACCTATTTGCTGTGCCTTGGTTCCAAGGATCACAGAATCAGAATTAACCAAGTTTGAGTGGAAGGAGCTTCATCTGGTGAAATTCAAAAGCAATTTTTTT
Source organism: Alexandromys fortis (assembly GCF_014885135.2). NCBI lineage: Eukaryota > Metazoa > Chordata > Mammalia > Rodentia > Cricetidae > Alexandromys > Alexandromys fortis. The sequence goes on along the minus strand of NW_026068024.1, from coordinate 2,619,552 downwards.
CCTTTAAGCCAATTATTTACTGGGATATTTGAGTTATTGAGATGAAAGTAAAAATGTGTAATCAGTGAATTTTTGGTCGGTAAATTAAACAAGGCAATAAAATAGCTGTGCTTTTATGGTAGTTTGGTTTTATATTTGTTTGTTTTGTTTATCCTAGATAAGCTTGGTGTTTAGTAACCCATAAAGTACTTTTCACATAAGTACTGAGAAAAAGTTCTTCAAATTATTTATTATTTTGTAGGCTATCAGAAGTATCTAAAATGTTAGACTTTGTCTATATCTGACCATCTATCTAACTTTGGGGGGATTAAAGAAAGAGCGATTTCTTTTTTCATTTAAAGAATTCTTTTTCATTTTACACACCAACCCGTTCCCCCTCCCTCCCCTTCTACTGTCTCCCCTACCTTCTGCCCACCCATCCACTCCTCAAAGGGGGTAAGACCTCCCTTGGGGAGTCAACAAAGTCTGGCATACCAAGCTGAGGCAGGGCCAAACTCCTCCCCTGAATCAGGGCATCTATTTGACTTTTATTCCAAGCTCCATATGAGGCCTGAAGTTAAACGGGGATAAAACTTAACTTTGGGATTTACGGAGTTCATGAAGACTCCGTTATTATAGCAAGCATCTTGTGCCCTAGGAGGACTGTCCTTGGGTCTATTGGTCACAAAAGAGTGAGTAAGGAGAATAGAGAAGGACATGGAGAATGTTCCAGTCAGATAGGAAGATGCCGTGCCATCCGGAACAAGCAAGCAGAGCCAGCAGTCCGCCAACTCTGCCAGAGGCATGATAGGATGGCAGAAAGGCGTGGCGGGCCAAATGAGACACCCAAGCACTGATAAACCTCATCCAGGAGATTGGATTCATGGAGAAGAACAAACTGGAAGGACAAGACTGGAAACAAAGGAATAAACCAGAAATTTCCACACCTATTCAGATAAAAAATTTGTGGCAATGGAATATTTTTTAGCCATGGGAAGAAATAAAGGACTAGACCGTGCTACAGTACAGATGATCCATAAGGACACCTTGCTATCCCAAAGAAGATGACCACAAAGGCCCTGTAGTGTCTGATTGTGTTGCTGTGAAATGCTAGAACTGACTAATTCATGGAGAAGAAGATGATCGGGGATGGCTATGGGCTGGTAGTTAGACAGAAGTGAAAGATGGATAAGGGAGGTTGGAACTCTTTCTGGAGGGATGAAGTGTTCTAGACCCAATTGTGGTGATAGATGTGCCGCTCCGTATCTGAGAGCGGAGTGAGCTGCATGCTGCAGAGGGATGGATTTGATGGTAGTAGCTCTGTTTGAAAATGCCCCACTAGATGCATAAGTCCCTGAATTTGATCCCAAACCCACATCACCAATCCCTGGCAGGCATTTCTTTTAATAAAAAAAATAGTGAAATGGAAGCAAGAGAGGTCCCAATGCTCTGATCCTGTCCTGCTGATCTGTGTGGATGTGGATGGACGCCAGAGATGGGCACAGAATGTTTGCTCTGAGGTGTCTGCAGAGTGTATTAGTAAGCTAAGGGCGCTATAACAAAGACCATGGGCTGGGTGCTTAAGTAACAGGAATTTATTTCTTACAGTTCTGAAAGCAGGGGAAAAAACAAGGTCAAAGTGCCTATAGACTAGGTGGAAGGTCCTTTCTCTCTGTAGACACACATTGGAGAGAGAGAGAGAGAGAGAGAGAGAGAGAGAGAGAGAGAGAGAGAGAGAG